>NW_027619884.1:0-27209 GCF_964187855.1 Myxine glutinosa
GAAAAACCACTTTTCGCACTTGTGTTAGTGTTGAAAAACCACTTTTCGCACTTGTGTTGGTGCAGGAAACCACTTTTGCAGTTGTATTAGTGTGGAAAAAAACACTTTTCGCACTTGTGTTAGTGTTGAAAAACCACTTTTCGCACTTGTGTTAGTGTTGAAAAACCACTTTTTGCACTTGTGTTAGTGTTGAAAAACCACTTTTCGCACTTGTGTTGGTGCAGGAAACCACATTTGCACTTGTATTAGTGTGGAAAAAACACTTTTTGCACTTGTGATAGTGTTGAAAAACCACTTTTGGCACTTGTGTTAGTGTTGAAAAACCACTTTTCGCACTTGTGTTAGTGTTGAAAAACCACTTTTCGCACTTGTGTTGGTGCAGGAAACCACATTTGCACTTGTACTAGTGTGGAAAAAACACTTTTCGCACTTGTGTTAGTGTTGAAAAACCACTTTTCGCACTTGTGTTAGTGTTGAAAAACCACTTTTCGCACTTGTGTTAGTGTTGAAAAACCACTTTTCGCACTTGTGTTGGTGCAGGAAACCACTTTTGCGCTTGTATTAGTGTGGAAAAAACACTTTTTGCACTTGTGATAGTGTTGAAAAACCACTTTTCGCACTTGTGTTAGTGTTGAAAAACCACTTTTCGCACTTGTGTTAGTGTTGAAAAACCACTTTTCGCACTTGTGTTGGTGCAGGAAACCACTTTTGCACTTGTATTAGTGTGGAAAAAACACTTTTCGCACTTGTGTTAGTGTTGAAAAACCACTTTTCACACTTGTGTTAGTGTTGAAAAACCACTTTTCGCACTTGTGTTAGTGTTGAAAAACCACTTTTCGCACTTGTGTTGGTGCAGGAAACCACTTTTGCACTTGTATTAGTGTGGAAAAAACACTTTTCGCACTTGTGTTAGTGTTGAAAAATCACTTTTCGCACTTGTGTTAGTGTTGAAAAACCACTTTTTGCACTTGTGTTAGTGTTGAAAAACCACTTTTCGCACTTGTGTTGGTGCAGGAAACCACTTTTTCACTTGTATTATTGTGGAAAAAACACTTTTCACACTTGTGTTAGTGTTGAAAAACCACTTTTCGCACTTGTGTTGGTGCAGGAAACCACTTTTGCACTTGTATTAGTGTGGAAAAAAACACTTTTTGCACTTGTGATAGTGTTGAAAAACCACTTTTCGCACTTGTGTTAGTGTTGAAAAACCACTTTTCGCACTTGTGTTAGTGTTTAAAAACCACTTTTCGCACTTGTGTTGGTGCAGGAAACCACTTTTGCACTTGTATTAGTGTGGAAAAAACACTTTTCGCACTTGTGTTAGTGTTGAAAAACCACTTTTCGCACTTGTGTTAGTGTTGAAAAACCACTTTTCGCACTTGAGTTAGTGTTGAAAAACCACTTTTCGCACTTGTGTTGGTGCAGGAAACCACTTTTGCACTTGTATTAGTGTGGAAAAAACACTTTTCGCACTTGTGTTAGTGTTGAAAAACCACTTTTCGCACTTGTGTTAGTGTTGAAAAACCACTTTTCGCACTTGTGTTAGTGTTGAAAAACCACTTTTCGCACTTGTGTTGGTGCAGGAAACCACTTTTGCACTTGTATTAGTGTGGAAAAAACACTTTTCGCACTTGTGTTAGTGTTGAAAAACCACTTTTCGCACTTGTGTTAGTGTTGAAAAACCACTTTTCGCACTTGTGTTGGTGCAGGAAACCACTTTTGCACTTGTATTAGTGTGGAAAAAACACTTTTCGCACTTGTGTTAGTGTTGAAAAATCACTTTTCGCACTTGTGTTGGTGCAGGAAACCACTTTTGCACTTGTATTAGTGTGGAAAAAACACTTTTCGCACTTGTGTTAGTGTGAAAAACCACTTTTCGCACTTGTGTTAGTGTTGAAAAACCACTTTTCGCACTTGTGTTAGTGTTGAAAAACCACTTTTCGCACTTGTGTTGGTGCAGGAAACCACTTTTGCACTTGTATTAGTGTGGAAAAAACACTTTTCGCACTTGTGTTAGTGTTGAAAAACCACTTTTCGCACTTGTGTTAGTGTTGAAAAAACACTTTTCGCACTTGTGTTAGTGTTGAAAAACCACTTTTCGCACTTGTGTTGGTGCAGGAAACCACTTTTGCACTTGTATTAGTGTGGAAAAAACACTTTTTGCACTTGTGATAGTGTTGAAAAACCACTTTTCGCACTTGTGTTAGTGTTGAAAAACCACTTTTCGCACTTGTGTTAGTGTTGAAAAACCACTTTTCGCACTTGTGTTGGTGCAGGAAACCACTTTTGCACTTGTATTAGTGTGGAAAAAACACTTTTTGCACTTGTGATAGTGTTGAAAAACCACTTTTCACACTTGTGTTAGTGTTGAAAAACCACTTTTCGCACTTGTGTTAGTGTTGAAAAACCACTTTTCGCACTTGTGTTGGTGCAGGAAACCACTTTTTCACTTGTATTAGTGTGGAAAAAACACTTTTCGCACTTGTGTTGGTGTTGAAAAACCACTTTTCGCACTTGTGTTAGTGTTGAAAAACCACTTTTCGCACTTGTGTTAGTGTTGAAAAACCACTTTTCGCACTTGTGTTGGTGCAGGAAACCACTTTTGCACTTGTATTAGTGTGGAAAAAACACTTTTCGCACTTGTGTTAGTGTTGAAAAACCACTTTTCGCACTTGTGTTAGTGTTGAAAAAACACTTTTCGCACTTGTGTTGGTGCAGGAAACCACATTTGCACTTGTATTAGTGTGGAAAAAACCCTTTTTGCACTTGTGTTAGTGTTGAAAAACCACTTTTTGCACTTGTGTTAGTGTTGAAAAATCACTTTTCGCACTTGTGTTGGTGCAGGAAACCACTTTTGCACTTGTATTAGTGTGGAAAAAACACTTTTCGCACTTGTGTTAGTGTTGAAAAACCACTTTTCGCACTTGTGTTAGTGTTGAAAAACCACTTTTCGCACTTGTGTTAGTGTTGAAAAACCACTTTTCGCACATGTGTTGGTGCAGGAAACCACTTTTGCACTTGTATTAGTGTGGAAAAAACACTTTTCGCACTTGTGTTAGTGTTGAAAAACCACTTTTCGCACTTGTGTTAGTGTTGAAAAACCACTTTTTGCACTTGAGTTAGTGTTGAAAAACCACTTTTCGCACTTGTGTTGGTGCAGGAAACCACTTTTGCACTTGTATTAGTGTGGAAAAAACACTTTTCGCACTTGTGTTAGTGTTGAAAAACCACTTTTCGCACTTGTGTTAGTGTTGAAAAACCACTTTTCGCACTTGTGTTAGTGTTGAAAAACCACTTTTCGCACTTGTGTTGGTGCAGGAAACCACTTTTGCACTTGTATTAGTGTGGAAAAAACACTTTTCGCACTTGTGTTAGTGTTGAAAAACCACTTTTCGCACTTGTGTTAGTGTTGAAAAACCACTTTTCGCACTTGTGTTGGTGCAGGAAACCACTTTTGCACTTGTATTAGTGTGGAAAAAACACTTTTCGCACTTGTGTTAGTGTTGAAAAATCACTTTTCGCACTTGTGTTGGTGCAGGAAACCACTTTTGCACTTGTATTAGTGTGGAAAAAACACTTTTCGCACTTGTGTTAGTGTTGAAAAACCACTTTTCGCACTTGTGTTAGTGTTGAAAAACCACTTTTCGCACTTGTGTTAGTGTTGAAAAACCACTTTTCGCACTTGTGTTGGTGCAGGAAAGCACTTTTGCACTTGTATTAGTGTGGAAAAAACACTTTTCGCACTTGTGTTAGTGTTGAAAAACCACTTTTCGCACTTGTGTTAGTGTTGAAAAAACACTTTTCGCACTTGTGTTAGTGTTGAAAAACCACTTTTCGCACTTGTGTTGGTGCAGGAAACCACTTTTGCACTTGTATTAGTGTGGAAAAAACACTTTTTGCACTTGTGATAGTGTTGAAAAACCACTTTTCGCACTTGTGTTAGTGTTGAAAAACCACTTTTCGCACTTGTGTTGGTGCAGGAAACCACTTTTGCACTTGTATTAGTGTGGAAAAAACACTTTTTGCACTTGTGATAGTGTTGAAAAACCACTTTTCACACTTGTGTTAGTGTTGAAAAACCACTTTTCGCCCTTGTGTTAGTGTTGAAAAACCACTTTTCGCACTTGTGTTGGTGCAGGAAACCACTTTTTCACTTGTATTAGTGTGGAAAAAACACTTTTCGCACTTGTGTTGGTGTTGAAAAACCACTTTTCGCACTTGTGTTAGTGTTGAAAAACCACTTTTCGCACTTGTGTTAGTGTTGAAAAACCACTTTTCGCACTTGTGTTGGTGCAGGAAACCACTTTTGCACTTGTATTAGTGTGGAAAAAACACTTTTCGCACTTGTGTTAGTGTTGAAAAACCACTTTTCGCACTTGTGTTAGTGTTGAAAAACCACTTTTCACACTTGTGTTGGTGCAGGAAACCACTTTTGCACTTGTATTAGTGTGGAAAAACACTTTTCGCACTTGTGTTAGTGTTGAAAAATCACTTTTCGCACTTGTGTTAGTGTTGAAAAACCTCTTTTCGCACTTGTGTTGATGCAGGAAACCACTTTTGCACTTGTATTAGTGTGGAAAAAACACTTTTCGCACTTCTGTTAGTGTTGAAAAACCACTTTTCGCAGTTGTGTTAGTGTTGAAAAACCACTTTTCGCACTTGTGTTAGTGTTGAAAAACCACTTTTCGCACTTGTGTTGGTGCAGGAAACCACTTTTGCACTTGTATTAGTGTGGAAAAAACACTTTTCGCACTTGTGTTAGTGTTGAAAAACCACTTTTCGCACTTTTGTTAGTGTTGAAAAACCACTTTTCGCACTTGTGTTAGTGTTGAAAAACCACTTTTCGCACTTGTGTTGGTGCAGGAAACCACATTTGCACTTGTATTAGTGTGGAAAAAACACTTTTTGCACTTGTGATAGTGTTGAAAAAACACTTTTGGCACTTGTGTTAGTGTTGAAAAACCACTTTTCGCACTTGTGTTAGTGTTGAAAAACCACTTTTCGCACTTGTGTTGGTGCAGGAAACCACATTTGCACTTGTATTAGTGTGGAAAAAACACTTTTTGCACTTGTGTTAGTGTTGAAAAACCACTTTTCGCACTTGTGTTAGTGTTGAAAAACCACTTTTCGCACTTGTGTTGGTTCAGGAAACCACTTTTGCACTTGTATTAGTGTGGAAAAAACACTTTTCGCACTTGTGTTAGTGTTGAAAAACCACTTTTCGCACTTGTGTTAGTGTTGAAAAACCACTTTTCGCACTTGTGTTGGTGCAGGAAACCACTTTTGCAGTTGTATTAGTGTGGAAAAAACACTTTTCGCACTTGTGTTAGTGTTGAAAAACCACTTTTCGCACTTGTGTTAGTGTTGAAAAACCACTTTTTGCACTTGTGTTAGTGTTGAAAAACCACTTTTCGCACTTGTGTTGGTGCAGGAAACCACATTTGCACTTGTATTAGTGTGGAAAAAACACTTTTTGCACTTGTGATAGTGTTGAAAAACCACTTTTGGCACTTGTGTTAGTGTTGAAAAACCACTTTTCGCACTTGTGTTAGTGTTGAAAAACCACTTTTCGCACTTGTGTTGGTGCAGGAAACCACATTTGCACTTGTACTAGTGTGGAAAAAACACTTTTCGCACTTGTGTTAGTGTTGAAAAACCACTTTTCGCACTTGTGTTAGTGTTGAAAAACCACTTTTCGCACTTGTGTTAGTGTTGAAAAACCACTTTTCGCACTTGTGTTGGTGCAGGAAACCACTTTTGCGCTTGTATTAGTGTGGAAAAAACACTTTTTGCACTTGTGATAGTGTTGAAAAACCACTTTTCGCACTTGTGTTAGTGTTGAAAAACCACTTTTCGCACTTGTGTTAGTGTTGAAAAACCACTTTTCGCACTTGTGTTGGTGCAGGAAACCACTTTTGCACTTGTATTAGTGTGGAAAAAACACTTTTCGCACTTGTGTTAGTGTTGAAAAACCACTTTTCACACTTGTGTTAGTGTTGAAAAACCACTTTTCGCACTTGTGTTAGTGTTGAAAAACCACTTTTCGCACTTGTGTTGGTGCAGGAAACCACTTTTGCACTTGTATTAGTGTGGAAAAAACACTTTTCGCACTTGTGTTAGTGTTGAAAAATCACTTTTCGCACTTGTGTTAGTGTTGAAAAACCACTTTTTGCACTTGTGTTAGTGTTGAAAAACCACTTTTCGCACTTGTGTTGGTGCAGGAAACCACTTTTTCACTTGTATTATTGTGGAAAAAACACTTTTCACACTTGTGTTAGTGTTGAAAAACCACTTTTCGCACTTGTGTTGGTGCAGGAAACCACTTTTGCACTTGTATTAGTGTGGAAAAAACACTTTTTGCACTTGTGATAGTGTTGAAAAACCACTTTTCGCACTTGTGTTAGTGTTGAAAAACCACTTTTCGCACTTGTGTTAGTGTTTAAAAACCACTTTTCGCACTTGTGTTGGTGCAGGAAACCACTTTTGCACTTGTATTAGTGTGGAAAAAACACTTTTCACACTTGTGTTAGTGTTGAAAAACCACTTTTCGCACTTGTGTTAGTGTTGAAAAACCACTTTTCGCACTTGAGTTAGTGTTGAAAAACCACTTTTCGCACTTGTGTTGGTGCAGGAAACCACTTTTGCACTTGTATTAGTGTGGAAAAAACACTTTTCGCACTTGTGTTAGTGTTGAAAAACCACTTTTCGCACTTGTGTTAGTGTTGAAAAACCACTTTTCGCACTTGTGTTAGTGTTGAAAAACCACTTTTCGCACTTGTGTTGGTGCAGGAAACCACTTTTGCACTTGTATTAGTGTGGAAAAAACACTTTTCGCACTTGTGTTAGTGTTGAAAAACCACTTTTCGCACTTGTGTTAGTGTTGAAAAACCACTTTTCGCACTTGTGTTGGTGCAGGAAACCACTTTTGCACTTGTATTAGTGTGGAAAAAACACTTTTCGCACTTGTGTTAGTGTTGAAAAATCACTTTTCGCACTTGTGTTGGTGCAGGAAACCACTTTTGCACTTGTATTAGTGTGGAAAAAACACTTTTCGCACTTGTGTTAGTGTTGAAAAACCACTTTTCGCACTTGTGTTAGTGTTGAAAAACCACTTTTCGCACTTGTGTTAGTGTTGAAAAACCACTTTTCGCACTTGTGT
This sequence comes from Myxine glutinosa, assembly GCF_964187855.1. Classification (NCBI taxonomy): domain Eukaryota; kingdom Metazoa; phylum Chordata; class Myxini; order Myxiniformes; family Myxinidae; genus Myxine; species Myxine glutinosa. Next base: position 7,160 of record NW_027619884.1, read on the forward strand.
TGGTGCAGGAAACCACTTTTGCACTTGTATTAGTGTGGAAAAAACACTTTTCGCACTTGTGTTAGTGTTGAAAAACCACTTTTCGCACTTGTGTTAGTGTTGAAAAAACACTTTTCGCACTTGTGTTAGTATTGAAAAACCACTTTTCGCACTTGTGTTGGTGCAGGAAACCACTTTTGCACTTGTATTAGTGTGGAAAAAACACTTTTTGCACTTGTGATAGTGTTGAAAAACCACTTTTCGCACTTGTGTTAGTGTTGAAAAACCACTTTTCGCACTTGTGTTAGTGTTGAAAAACCACTTTTCGCACTTGTGTTGGTGCAGGAAACCACTTTTGCACTTGTATTAGTGTGGAAAAAACACTTTTTGCACTTGTGATAGTGTTGAAAAACCACTTTTCACACTTGTGTTAGTGTTGAAAAACCACTTTTCGCACTTGTGTTAGTGTTGAAAAACCACTTTTCGCACTTGTGTTGGTGCAGGAAACCACTTTTTCACTTGTATTAGTGTGGAAAAAACACTTTTCGCACTTGTGTTGGTGTTGAAAAACCACTTTTCGCACTTGTGTTAGTGTTGAAAAACCACTTTTCGCACTTGTGTTAGTGTTGAAAAACCACTTTTCGCACTTGTGTTGGTGCAGGAAACCACTTTTGCACTTGTATTAGTGTGGAAAAAACACTTTTCGCACTTGTGTTAGTGTTGAAAAACCACTTTTCGCACTTGTGTTAGTGTTGAAAAACCACTTTTCGCACTTGTGTTGGTGCAGGAAACCACTTTTGCACTTGTATTAGTGTGGAAAAACACTTTTCGCACTTGTGTTAGTGTTGAAAAATCACTTTTCGCACTTGTGTTAGTGTTGAAAAACCTCTTTTCGCACTTGTGTTGATGCAGGAAACCACTTTTGCACTTGTATTAGTGTGGAAAAAACACTTTTCACACTTGTGTTAGTGTTGAAAAACCACTTTTCGCAGTTGTGTTAGTGTTGAAAAACCACTTTTCGCACTTGTGTTAGTGTTGAAAAACCACTTTTCGCACTTGTGTTGGTGCAGGAAACCACTTTTGCACTTGTATTAGTGTGGAAAAAACACTTTTCGCACTTGTGTTAGTGTTGAAAAACCACTTTTCGCACTTGTGTTAGTGTTGAAAAACCACTTTTTGCACTTGTGTTAGTGTTGAAAAACCACTTTTCGCACTTGTGTTGGTGCAGGAAACCACATTTGCACTTGTATTAGTGTGGAAAAAACACTTTTTGCACTTGTGATAGTGTTGAAAAACCACTTTTGGCACTTGTGTTAGTGTTGAAAAACCACTTTTCGCACTTGTGTTAGTGTTGAAAAACCACTTTTCGCACTTGTGTTGGTGCAGGAAACCACATTTGCACTTGTACTAGTGTGGAAAAAACACTTTTCGCACTTGTGTTAGTGTTGAAAAACCACTTTTCGCACTTGTGTTAGTGTTGAAAAACCACTTTTCGCACTTGTGTTAGTGTTGAAAAACCACTTTTCGCACTTGTGTTGGTGCAGGAAACCACTTTTGCGCTTGTATTAGTGTGGAAAAAACACTTTTTGCACTTGTGATAGTGTTGAAAAACCACTTTTCGCACTTGTGTTAGTGTTGAAAAACCACTTTTCGCACTTGTGTTAGTGTTGAAAAACCACTTTTCGCACTTGTGTTGGTGCAGGAAACCACTTTTGCACTTGTATTAGTGTGGAAAAAACACTTTTCGCACTTGTGTTAGTGTTGAAAAACCACTTTTCACACTTGTGTTAGTGTTGAAAAACCACTTTTCGCACTTGTGTTAGTGTTGAAAAACCACTTTTCGCACTTGTGTTGGTGCAGGAAACCACTTTTGCACTTGTATTAGTGTGGAAAAAACACTTTTCGCACTTGTGTTAGTGTTGACAAACCACTTTTCGCACTTGTGTTAGTGTTGAAAAACCACTTTTTGCACTTGTGTTAGTGTTGAAAAACCACTTTTCGCACTTGTGTTGGTGCAGGAAACCACTTTTTCACTTGTATTATTGTGGAAAAAACACTTTTCACACTTGTGTTAGTGTTGAAAAACCACTTTTCGCACTTGTGTTAGTGTTGAAAAACCACTTTTCGCACTTGTGTTAGTGTTGAAAAACCACTTTTCGCACTTGTGTTGGTGCAGGAAACCACTTTTGCACTTGTATTAGTGTGGAAAAAACACTTTTTGCACTTGTGATAGTGTTGAAAAACCACTTTTCGCACTTGTGTTAGTGTTGAAAAACCACTTTTCACACTTGTGTTAGTGTTTAAAAACCACTTTTCGCACTTGTGTTGGTGCAGGAAACCACTTTTGCACTTGTATTAGTGTGGAAAAAACACTTTTTGCACTTGTGATAGTGTTGAAAAACCACTTTCCGCACTTGTGTTAGTGTTGAAAAACCCTTTTTCGCACTTGTGTTAGTGTTGAAAAACCACTTTTCGCACTTGTGTTGGTGCAGGAAACCACTTTTGCATTTGTATTAGTGTGGAAAAAACACTTTTCGCACTTGTGTTAGTGTTGAAAAACCACTTTTCGCACTTGTGTTAATGTTGAAAAACCACTTTTCGCAATTGTGTTAGTGTTGAAAAACCACTTTTCGCACTTGTGTTGGTGCAGGAAACCACTTTTGCACTTGTATTAGTGGGGAAAAAACACTTTTCGCACTTGTGTTAGTGTTGAAAAACCACTTTTCGCACTTGTATTAGTGTTGAAAAACCACTTTTCGCACTAATGTTGGTGCAGGAAACCACTTTTGCACTTGTATTAGTGTGGAAAAAACACTTTTCGCACTTGTGTTAGTGTTGAAAAACCACTTTTCGTACTTGTGTTAGTGTTGAAAAACCACTTTTTGCACTTGTGTTGGTGCAGGAAACCACTTTTGCACTTGTATTAGTGTGGAAAAAACACTTTTCGCACATGTGTTAGTGTTGAAAAACCACTTTTCGCACTTGAGTTAGTGTTGAAAAACCACTTTTTGCACTTGTGATAGTGTTGAAAAACCACTTTTCGCACTTGTGTTAGTGTTGAAAAACCACTTTTCGCACTTGTGTTAGTGTGGAAAAAACACTTTTCGCACTTGTGTTAGTGTTGAAAAACCACTTTTCGCACTTGTGTTGGTGCAGGAAACCACTTTTGCACTTGTATTAGTGTGGAAAAAACACTTTTCGCACTTGTGTTAGTGTTGAAAAACCACTTTTCGCACTTGTGTTAGTGTTGAAAAACCACTTTTCGCACTTGTGTTGGTGCAGGAAACCACTTTTGCACTTGTATTAGTGTGGAAAAAACACTTTTCGCACTTGTGTTAGTGTTGAAAAACCACTTTTCACACTTGTGTTAGTGTTGAAAAACCACTTTTCGCACTTGTGTTAGTGTTGAAAAACCACTTTTCGCACTTGTGTTGGTGCAGGAAACCACTTTTGCACTTGTATTAGTGTGGAAAAAACACTTTTCGCACTTGTGTTAGTGTTGACAAACCACTTTTCGCACTTGTGTTAGTGTTGAAAAACCACTTTTTGCACTTGTGTTAGTGTTGAAAAACCACTTTTCGCACTTGTGTTGGTGCAGGAAACCACTTTTTCACTTGTATTATTGTGGAAAAAACACTTTTCACACTTGTGTTAGTGTTGAAAAACCACTTTTCGCATTTGTGTTAGTGTTGAAAAACCACTTTTCGCACTTGTGTTAGTGTTGAAAAACCACTTTTCGCACTTGTGTTGGTGCAGGAAACCACTTTTGCACTTGTATTAGTGTGGAAAAAACACTTTTTGCACTTGTGATAGTGTTGAAAAACCACTTTTCGCACTTGTGTTAGTGTTGAAAAACCACTTTTCGCACTTTTGTTAGTGTTGAAAAACCACTTTTCGCACTTGTGTTAGTGTTGAAAAACCACTTTTCGCACTTGTGTTGGTGCAGGAAACCACATTTGCACTTGTATTAGTGTGGAAAAAACACTTTTTGCACTTGTGATAGTGTTGAAAAAACACTTTTGGCACTTGTGTTAGTGTTGAAAAACCACTTTTCGCACTTGTGTTAGTGTTGAAAAACCACTTTTCGCACTTGTGTTGGTGCAGGAAACCACATTTGCACTTGTATTAGTGTGGAAAAAACACTTTTTGCACTTGTGTTAGTGTTGAAAAACCACTTTTCGCACTTGTGTTAGTGTTGAAAAACCACTTTTCGCACTTGTGTTGGTTCAGGAAACCACTTTTGCACTTGTATTAGTGTGGAAAAAACACTTTTCGCACTTGTGTTAGTGTTGAAAAACCACTTTTCGCACTTGTGTTAGTGTTGAAAAACCACTTTTCGCACTTGTGTTGGTGCAGGAAACCACTTTTGCAGTTGTATTAGTGTGGAAAAAACACTTTTCGCACTTGTGTTAGTGTTGAAAAACCACTTTTCGCACTTGTGTTAGTGTTGAAAAACCACTTTTTGCACTTGTGTTAGTGTTGAAAAACCACTTTTCGCACTTGTGTTGGTGCAGGAAACCACATTTGCACTTGTATTAGTGTGGAAAAAACACTTTTTGCACTTGTGATAGTGTTGAAAAACCACTTTTGGCACTTGTGTTAGTGTTGAAAAACCACTTTTCGCACTTGTGTTAGTGTTGAAAAACCACTTTTCGCACTTGTGTTGGTGCAGGAAACCACATTTGCACTTGTACTAGTGTGGAAAAAACACTTTTCGCACTTGTGTTAGTGTTGAAAAACCACTTTTCGCACTTGTGTTAGTGTTGAAAAACCACTTTTCGCACTTGTGTTAGTGTTGAAAAACCACTTTTCGCACTTGTGTTGGTGCAGGAAACCACTTTTGCGCTTGTATTAGTGTGGAAAAAACACTTTTTGCACTTGTGATAGTGTTGAAAAACCACTTTTCGCACTTGTGTTAGTGTTGAAAAACCACTTTTCGCACTTGTGTTAGTGTTGAAAAACCACTTTTCGCACTTGTGTTGGTGCAGGAAACCACTTTTGCACTTGTATTAGTGTGGAAAAAACACTTTTCGCACTTGTGTTAGTGTTGAAAAACCACTTTTCACACTTGTGTTAGTGTTGAAAAACCACTTTTCGCACTTGTGTTAGTGTTGAAAAACCACTTTTCGCACTTGTGTTGGTGCAGGAAACCACTTTTGCACTTGTATTAGTGTGGAAAAAACACTTTTCGCACTTGTGTTAGTGTTGAAAAATCACTTTTCGCACTTGTGTTAGTGTTGAAAAACCACTTTTTGCACTTGTGTTAGTGTTGAAAAACCACTTTTCGCACTTGTGTTGGTGCAGGAAACCACTTTTTCACTTGTATTATTGTGGAAAAAACACTTTTCACACTTGTGTTAGTGTTGAAAAACCACTTTTCGCACTTGTGTTGGTGCAGGAAACCACTTTTGCACTTGTATTAGTGTGGAAAAAACACTTTTTGCACTTGTGATAGTGTTGAAAAACCACTTTTCGCACTTGTGTTAGTGTTGAAAAACCACTTTTCGCACTTGTGTTAGTGTTTAAAAACCACTTTTCGCACTTGTGTTGGTGCAGGAAACCACTTTTGCACTTGTATTAGTGTGGAAAAAACACTTTTCGCACTTGTGTTAGTGTTGAAAAACCACTTTTCGCACTTGTGTTAGTGTTGAAAAACCACTTTTCGCACTTGAGTTAGTGTTGAAAAACCACTTTTCGCACTTGTGTTGGTGCAGGAAACCACTTTTGCACTTGTATTAGTGTGGAAAAAACACTTTTCGCACTTGTGTTAGTGTTGAAAAACCACTTTTCGCACTTGTGTTAGTGTTGAAAAACCACTTTTCGCACTTGTGTTAGTGTTGAAAAACCACTTTTCGCACTTGTGTTGGTGCAGGAAACCACTTTTGCACTTGTATTAGTGTGGAAAAAACACTTTTCGCACTTGTGTTAGTGTTGAAAAACCACTTTTCGCACTTGTGTTAGTGTTGAAAAACCACTTTTCGCACTTGTGTTGGTGCAGGAAACCACTTTTGCACTTGTATTAGTGTGGAAAAAACACTTTTCGCACTTGTGTTAGTGTTGAAAAATCACTTTTCGCACTTGTGTTGGTGCAGGAAACCACTTTTGCACTTGTATTAGTGTGGAAAAAACACTTTTCGCACTTGTGTTAGTGTTGAAAAACCACTTTTCGCACTTGTGTTAGTGTTGAAAAACCACTTTTCGCACTTGTGTTAGTGTTGAAAAACCACTTTTCGCACTTGTGTTGGTGCAGGAAACCACTTTTGCACTTGTATTAGTGTGGAAAAAACACTTTTCGCACTTGTGTTAGTGTTGAAAAACCACTTTTCGCACTTGTGTTAGTGTTGAAAAAACACTTTTCGCACTTGTGTTAGTGTTGAAAAACCACTTTTCGCACTTGTGTTGGTGCAGGAAACCACTTTTGCACTTGTATTAGTGTGGAAAAAACACTTTTTGCACTTGTGATAGTGTTGAAAAACCACTTTTCGCACTTGTGTTAGTGTTGAAAAACCACTTTTCGCACTTGTGTTAGTGTTGAAAAACCACTTTTCGCACTTGTGTTGGTGCAGGAAACCACTTTTGCACTTGTATTAGTGTGGAAAAAACACTTTTTGCACTTGTGATAGTGTTGAAAAACCACTTTTCACACTTGTGTTAGTGTTGAAAAACCACTTTTCGCACTTGTGTTAGTGTTGAAAAACCACTTTTCGCACTTGTGTTGGTGCAGGAAACCACTTTTTCACTTGTATTAGTGTGGAAAAAACACTTTTCGCACTTGTGTTGGTGTTGAAAAACCACTTTTCGCACTTGTGTTAGTGTTGAAAAACCACTTTTCGCACTTGTGTTAGTGTTGAAAAACCACTTTTCGCACTTGTGTTGGTGCAGGAAACCACTTTTGCACTTGTATTAGTGTGGAAAAAACACTTTTCGCACTTGTGTTAGTGTTGAAAAACCACTTTTCGCACTTGTGTTAGTGTTGAAAAACCACTTTTCGCACTTGTGTTGGTGCAGGAAACCACTTTTGCACTTGTATTAGTGTGGAAAAACACTTTTCGCACTTGTGTTAGTGTTGAAAAATCACTTTTCGCACTTGTGTTAGTGTTGAAAAACCTCTTTTCGCACTTGTGTTGATGCAGGAAACCACTTTTGCACTTGTATTAGTGTGGAAAAAACACTTTTCACACTTGTGTTAGTGTTGAAAAACCACTTTTCGCAGTTGTGTTAGTGTTGAAAAACCACTTTTCGCACTTGTGTTAGTGTTGAAAAACCACTTTTCGCACTTGTGTTGGTGCAGGAAACCACTTTTGCACTTGTATTAGTGTGGAAAAAACACTTTTCGCACTTGTGTTAGTGTTGAAAAACCACTTTTCGCACTTGTGTTAGTGTTGAAAAACCACTTTTTGCACTTGTGTTAGTGTTGAAAAACCACTTTTCGCACTTGTGTTGGTGCAGGAAACCACATTTGCACTTGTATTAGTGTGGAAAAAACACTTTTTGCACTTGTGATAGTGTTGAAAAACCACTTTTGGCACTTGTGTTAGTGTTGAAAAACCACTTTTCGCACTTGTGTTAGTGTTGAAAAACCACTTTTCGCACTTGTGTTGGTGCAGGAAACCACATTTGCACTTGTACTAGTGTGGAAAAAACACTTTTCGCACTTGTGTTAGTGTTGAAAAACCACTTTTCGCACTTGTGTTAGTGTTGAAAAACCACTTTTCGCACTTGTGTTAGTGTTGAAAAACCACTTTTCGCACTTGTGTTGGTGCAGGAAACCACTTTTGCGCTTGTATTAGTGTGGAAAAAACACTTTTTGCACTTGTGATAGTGTTGAAAAACCACTTTTCGCACTTGTGTTAGTGTTGAAAAACCACTTTTCGCACTTGTGTTAGTGTTGAAAAACCACTTTTCGCACTTGTGTTGGTGCAGGAAACCACTTTTGCACTTGTATTAGTGTGGAAAAAACACTTTTCGCACTTGTGTTAGTGTTGAAAAACCACTTTTCACACTTGTGTTAGTGTTGAAAAACCACTTTTTGCACTTGTGTTAGTGTTGAAAAACCACTTTTCGCACTTGTGTTGGTGCAGGAAACCACTTTTGCACTTGTATTAGTGTGGAAAAAACACTTTTCGCACTTGTGTTAGTGTTGACAAACCACTTTTCGCACTTGTGTTAGTGTTGAAAAACCACTTTTTGCACTTGTGTTAGTGTTGAAAAACCACTTTTCGCACTTGTGTTGGTGCAGGAAACCACTTTTTCACTTGTATTATTGTGGAAAAAACACTTTTCACACTTGTGTTAGTGTTGAAAAACCACTTTTCGCACTTGTGTTAGTGTTGAAAAACCACTTTTCGCACTTGTGTTAGTGTTGAAAAACCACTTTTCGCACTTGTGTTGGTGCAGGAAACCACTTTTGCACTTGTATTAGTGTGGAAAAAACACTTTTTGCACTTGTGATAGTGTTGAAAAACCACTTTTCGCACTTGTGTTAGTGTTGAAAAACCACTTTTCACACTTGTGTTAGTGTTTAAAAACCACTTTTCGCACTTGTGTTGGTGCAGGAAACCACTTTTGCACTTGTATTAGTGTGGAAAAAACACTTTTTGCACTTGTGATAGTGTTGAAAAACCACTTTCCGCACTTGTGTTGGTGCAGGAAACCACTTTTGCATTTGTATTAGTGTGGAAAAAACACTTTTCGCACTTGTGTTAGTGTTGAAAAACCACTTTTCGCACTTGTGTTAATGTTGAAAAACCACTTTTCGCAATTGTGTTAGTGTTGAAAAACCACTTTTCGCACTTGTGTTGGTGCAGGAAACCACTTTTGCACTTGTATTAGTGGGGAAAAAACACTTTTCGCACTTGTGTTAGTGTTGAAAAACCACTTTTCGCACTTGTATTAGTGTTGAAAAACCACTTTTCGCACTAATGTTGGTGCAGGAAACCACTTTTGCACTTGTATTAGTGTGGAAAAAACACTTTTCGCACTTGTGTTAGTGTTGAAAAACCACTTTTCGTACTTGTGTTAGTGTTGAAAAACCACTTTTTGCACTTGTGTTGGTGCAGGAAACCACTTTTGCACTTGTATTAGTGTGGAAAAAACACTTTTCGCACATGTGTTAGTGTTGAAAAACCACTTTTCGCACTTGAGTTAGTGTTGAAAAACCACTTTTTGCACTTGTGATAGTGTTGAAAAACCACTTTTCGCACTTGTGTTAGTGTTGAAAAACCACTTTTCGCACTTGTGTTAGTGTGGAAAAAACACTTTTCGCACTTGTGTTAGTGTTGAAAAACCACTTTTCGCACTTGTGTTGGTGCAGGAAACCACTTTTGCACTTGTATTAGTGTGGAAAAAACACTTTTCGCACTTGTGTTAGTGTTGAAAAACCACTTTTCGCACTTGTGTTAGTGTTGAAAAACCACTTTTCGCACTTGTGTTGGTGCAGGAAACCACTTTTGCACTTGTATTAGTGTGGAAAAAACACTTTTCGCACTTGTGTTAGTGTTGAAAAACCACTTTTCACACTTGTGTTAGTGTTGAAAAACCACTTTTCGCACTTGTGTTAGTGTTGAAAAACCACTTTTCGCACTTGTGTTGGTGCAGGAAACCACTTTTGCACTTGTATTAGTGTGGAAAAAACACTTTTCGCACTTGTGTTAGTGTTGACAAACCACTTTTCGCACTTGTGTTAGTGTTGAAAAACCACTTTTTGCACTTGTGTTAGTGTTGAAAAACCACTTTTCGCACTTGTGTTGGTGCAGGAAACCACTTTTTCACTTGTATTATTGTGGAAAAAACACTTTTCACACTTGTGTTAGTGTTGAAAAACCACTTTTCGCACTTGTGTTAGTGTTGAAAAACCACTTTTCGCACTTGTGTTAGTGTTGAAAAACCACTTTTCGCACTTGTGTTGGTGCAGGAAACCACTTTTGCACTTGTATTAGTGTGGAAAAAACACTTTTTGCACTTGTGATAGTGTTGAAAAACCACTTTTCGCACTTGTGTTAGTGTTGAAAAACCACTTTTCACACTTGTGTTAGTGTTTAAAAACCACTTTTCGCACTTGTGTTGGTGCAGGAAACCACTTTTGCACTTGTATTAGTGTGGAAAAAACACTTTTTGCACTTGTGATAGTGTTGAAAAACCACTTTCCGCACTTGTGTTAGTGTTGAAAAACCCTTTTTCGCACTTGTGTTAGTGTTGAAAAACCACTTTTCGCACTTGTGTTGGTGCAGGAAACCACTTTTGCATTTGTATTAGTGTGGAAAAAACACTTTTTGCACTTGTGTTAGTGTTGAAAAACCACTTTTCGCACTTGTGTTAATGTTGAAAAACCACTTTTCGCAATTGTGTTAGTGTTGAAAAACCACTTTTCGCACTTGTGTTGGTGCAGGAAACCACTTTTGCACTTGTATTAGTGGGGAAAAAACACTTTTCGCACTTGTGTTAGTGTTGAAAAACCACTTTTCGCACTTGTATTAGTGTTGAAAAACCACTTTTCGCACTAATGTTGGTGCAGGAAACCACTTTTGGCACTTGTATTAGTGTGGAAAAAACACTTTTCGCACTTGTGTTAGTGTTGAAAAACCACTTTTCGTACTTGTGTTAGTGTTGAAAAACCACTTTTTGCACTTGTGTTGGTGCAGGAAACCACTTTTGCACTTGTATTAGTGTGGAAAAACACTTTTCGCACATGTGTTAGTGTTGAAAAACCACTTTTCGCACTTGAGTTAGTGTTGAAAAACCACTTTTTGCACTTGTGATAGTGTTGAAAAACCACTTTTTGCACTTGTGTTAGTGTTGAAAAACCACTTTTCGCACTTGTGTTAGTGTGGAAAAAACACTTTTCGCACTTGTGTTAGTGTTGAAAAACCACTTTTCGCACTTGTGTTGGGTGCAGGAAACCACTTTTGCACTTGTATTAGTGTGGAAAAAACACTTTTCGCACTTGTGTTAGTGTTGAAAAACCACTTTTCGCACTTGTGTTAGTGTTGAAAAAACACTTTTCGCACTTTTGTTAGTGTTGAAAAACCACTTTTCGCACTTGTGTTGGTGCAGGAAACCACTTTTGCACTTGTATTAATGTGGAAAAAACACTTTTCGCACTTGTGTTAGTGTTGAAAAACCACTTTTCGCACTTGTGTCAGTGTTGAAAACCACTTTTCGCACTTGTGTTAGTGTTGAAAAACCACTTTTCGCACTTGTGTTGGTGCAGGAAACCACTTTTGCACTTGTACTAGTGTGGAAAAAAACACTTTTTGCACTTGTGATAGTGTTGAAAAACCACTTTTCGCACTTGTGTTGGTGCAGGAAACCACTTTTGCACTTGTATTAGTGTGGAAAAAACACTTTTCGCACTTGTGTTAGTGTTGAAAAACCACTTTTCGCACTTGTGTTAGTGTTGAAAAACCACTTTTCGCACTAGTGTTGGTGCAGGAAACCACTTTTGCACTTGTATTAGTGTGGAAAAACACTTTTCGCACTTGTGTTAGTGTTGAAAAAACACTTTTCGTACTTGTGTTAGTGTTGAAAAACACTTTTCGCACTTGTGTTGGTGCAGGGAAACCACTTTTGCACTTGTATTAGTGTGGAAAAAACACTTTCGCACTTGTGTTAGTGTTGAAAAACCACTTTTCGTACTTGTGTTAGTGTTGAAAAACCACTTTTCGCACTTGTGTAAGTGTTTGAAAAACCACTTTTCGCACTTGTGTTGGTGCAGGAAACCACTTTTGCACTTGTATTAGTGTGGAAAAAAACACTTTTCGCACATTGTGTTAGTGTTGAAAAACCACTTTTCGCACTTGAGTTAGTGTTGAAAAACCACTTTTTGCACTTGTGATAGTGTTGAAAAACCACTTTTCGCACTTGTGTTAGTGTTGAAAAACCACTTTTCGCACTTGTGTTAGTGTTGAAAAACCACTTTTCACACTTGTGTTGGTGCAGGAAACCACTTTTGCACTTGTATTAGTGTGGAAAAAACACTTTTCGAACTTGTGTTGGTGTTGAAAAACCACTTTTTGCACTTGTGTTAGTGTTGAAAAAACACTTTTCGCACTTGTGTTGGTGCAGGAAACCACATTTGCACTTGTATTAGTGTGGAAAAAACCCTTTTTGCACTTGTGTTAGTGTTGAAAAACCACTTTTTGCACTTGTGTTAGTGTTGAAAAATCACTTTTCGCACTTGTGTTGGTGCAGGAAACCACTTTTGCACTTGTATTAGTGTGGAAAAAACACTTTTCGCACTTGTGTTAGTGTTGAAAAACCACTTTTCGCACTTGTGTTAGTGTTGAAAAACCACTTTTCGCACTTGTGTTAGTGTTGAAAAACCACTTTTCGCACTTGTGTTGGTGCAGGAAACCACTTTTGCACTTGTATTAGTGTGGAAAAAACACTTTTCGCACTTGTGTTAGTGTTGAAAAACCACTTTTCGCACTTGTGTTAGTGTTGAAAAACCACTTTTTGCACTTGAGTTAGTGTTGAAAAACCACTTTTCGCACTTGTGTTGGTGCAGGAAACCACTTTTGCACTTGTATTAGTGTGGAAAAAACACTTTTCGCACTTGTGTTAGTGTTGAAAAACCACTTTTCGCACTTGTGTTAGTGTTGAAAAACCACTTTTCGCACTTGTGTTAGTGTTGAAAAACCACTTTTTGCAATTGTGTTAGTGCAGGAAACCACTTTTGCAGTTGTATTAGTGTGGAAAAAACACTTTTCGCACTTGTGTTAGTGTTGAAAAACCACTTTTCGCTCTTGTGTTAGTGTTGAAAAACCACTTTTCGCACTTGTGTTAGTGTTGAAAAACCACTTTTCGCACTGTGTTGGTGCAGGAAACCACTTTTGCACTTGTATTAGTGTGGAAAAAACACTTTTTGCACTTGTGTTAGTGTTGAAAACCACTTTTCGCACTTGTGTTAGTGTTGAAAAACCACTTTTTGCACTTGTGTTAGTGTTGAAAAATCACTTTTCGCACTTGTGTTGTTGCAGGAAACCACTTTTGCACTTGTATTAGTGTGGAAAAAACACTTTTCGCACTTGTGTTAGTGTTGAAAAACCACTTTTCGCACTTGTGTTAGTGTTGAAAAACCACTTTTCGCACTTGTGTTAGTGTTGAAAAAACCACTTTTCGCACTTGTGTTGGTGCAGGAAACACTTTTGCACTTGTATTAGTGTGGAAAAAAACACTTTTCGCACTTGTGTTAGTGTTGAAAAAACCACTTTTCACACTTGTGTTAGGTTGAAAAACCACTTTTCGCACTTGAGTTAGTGTTGAAAAACCACTTTTCGCACTTGTGTTGGTGCAGGAAACCACTTTTGCACTTGTATTAGTGTGGAAAAAACACTTTTCGCACTTGTGTTAGTGTTGAAAAACCACTTTTCGCACTTGTGTTAGTGTTGAAAAACCACTTTTCGCACTTGTGTTAGTGTTGAAAAACCACTTTTCGCACTTGTGTTGGTGCAGGAAACCACTTTTGCACTTGTAATAGTGTGGAAAAAACACTTTTCGCACTTGTGTTAGTGTTGAAAAACCACTTTTCGCACTTGTGTTAGTGTTGAAAAACCACTTTTCGCACTTGTGTTGGTGCAGGAAACCACTTTTGCACTTGTATTAGTGTGGAAAAAACACTTTCGCACTTGTGTTAGTGTTGAAAAACCACTTTTCGCACTTGTGTTAGTGTTGAAAAACCACTTTTTGCACTTGTGTTAGTGTTGAAAAATCACTTTTCGCACTTGTGTTGGTGCAGGAAACCACTTTTGCACTTGTATTAGTGTGGAAAAAACACTTTTCGCACTTGTGTTAGTGTTGAAAAACCACTTTTGCACTTGTATTAGTGTGGAAAAAAACACTTTTCGCACTTGTGTTAGTGTTGAAAAACCACTTTTCACACTTGTGTTAGTGTTGAAAAACCACTTTTCGCACTTGAGTTAGTGTTGAAAAACCACTTTTCGCACTTGTGTTGGTGCAGGAAACCACTTTTGCACTTGTATTAGTGTGGAAAAAACACTTTTCGCACTTGTGTTAGTGTTGAAAAACCACTTTTCGCACTTGTGTTAGTGTTGAAAAACCACTTTTTGCACTTGTGTTAGTGTTGAAAAATCACTTTTCGCACTTGTGTTGTTGCAGGAAACCACTTTTGCACTTGTATTAGTGTGGAAAAAACACTTTTCGCACTTGTGTTAGTGTTGAAAAACCACTTTTCGCACTTGTGTTAGTGTTGAAAAACCACTTTTCGCACTTGTGTTAGTGTTGAAAAACCACTTTTCGCACTTGTGTTGGTGCAGGAAACCACTTTTGCACTTGTATTAGTGTGGAAAAAACACTTTTCGCACTTGTGTTAGTGTTGAAAAACCACTTTTCACACTTGTGTTAGTGTTGAAAAACCACTTTTCGCACTTGAGTTAGTGTTGAAAAACCACTTTTCGCACTTGTGTTGGTGCAGGAAACCACTTTTGCACTTGTATTAGTGTGGAAAAAACACTTTTCGCACTTGTGTTAGTGTTGAAAAACCACTTTTCGCACTTGTGTTAGTGTTGAAAAACCACTTTTCGCACTTGTGTTAGTGTTGAAAAACCACTTTTCGCACTTGTGTTGGTGCAGGAAACCACTTTTGCACTTGTAATAGTGTGGAAAAAACACTTTTCGCACTTGTGTTAGTGTTGAAAAACCACTTTTCGCACTTGTGTTAGTGTTGAAAAACCACTTTTCGCACTTGTGTTGGTGCAGGAAACCACTTTTGCACTTGTATTAGTGTGGAAAAAACACTTTCGCACTTGTGTTAGTGTTGAAAAACCACTTTTCGCACTTGTGTTAGTGTTGAAAAACCACTTTTTGCACTTGTGTTAGTGTTGAAAAATCACTTTTCGCACTTGTGTTGGTGCAGGAAACCACTTTTGCACTTGTATTAGTGTGGAAAAAACACTTTTCGCACTTGTGTTAGTGTTGAAAAACCACTTTTGCACTTGTATTAGTGTGGAAAAAACACTTTTCGCACTTGTGTTAGTGTTGAAAAACCACTTTTCACACTTGTGTTAGTGTTGAAAAACCACTTTTCGCACTTGAGTTAGTGTTGAAAAACCACTTTTCGCACTTGTGTTGGTGCAGGAAACCACTTTTGCACTTGTATTAGTGTGGAAAAAACACTTTTCGCACTTGTGTTAGTGTTGAAAAACCACTTTTCGCACTTGTGTTAGTGTTGAAAAACCACTTTTCGCACTTGTGTTAGTGTTGAAAAACCACTTTTCGCACTTGTGTTGGTGCAGGAAACCACTTTTGCACTTGTAATAGTGTGGAAAAAACACTTTTCGCACTTGTGTTAGTGTTGAAAAACCACTTTTCGCACTTGTGTTAGTGTTGAAAAACCACTTTTCGCACTTGTGTTGGTGCAGGAAACCACTTTTGCACTTGTATTAGTGTGGAAAAAACACTTTTCGCACTTGTGTTAGTGTTGAAAAACCACTTTTCGCACTTGTGTTGGTGCAGGAAACCACTTTTGCACTTGTATTAGTGTGGAAAAAACACTTTTCGCACTTGTGTTAGTGTTGAAAAACCACTTTTCGCACTTGTGTTAGTGTTGAAAAACCACTTTTCGCACTTGTGTTAGTGTTGAAAAACCACTTTTCGCACTTGTGTTGGTGCAGGAAACCACTTTTGCACTTGTATTAGTGTGGAAAAAAACACTTTTCGCACTTGTGTTAGTGTTGAAAAACCACTTTTCGCACTTGTGTTAGTGTTGAAAAAACACTTTTCGCACTTGTGTTAGTGTTGAAAAACCACTTTTCGCACTTGTGTTGGTGCAGGAAACCACTTTTGCACTTGTATTAGTGTGGAAAAAACACTTTTTGCACTTGTGATAGTGTTGAAAAACCACTTTTCGCACTTGTGTTAGTGTTGAAAAACCACTTTTCGCACTTGTGTTAGTGTTGAAAAACCACTTTTCGCACATGTGTTGGTGCAGGAAACCACTTTTGCACTTGTATTAGTGTGGAAAAAACACTTTTTGCACTTGTGATAGTGTTGAAAAACCACTTTTCACACTTGTGTTAGTGTTGAAAAACCACTTTTCGCACTTGTGTTAGTGTTGAAAAACCACTTTTCGCACTTGTGTTGGTGCAGGAAACCACTTTTTCACTTGTATTAGTGTGGAAAAAACACTTTTCGCACTTGTGTTGGTGTTGAAAAACCACTTTTCGCACTTGTGTTAGTGTTGAAAAACCACTTTTCGCACTTGTGTTAGTGTTGAAAAACCACTTTTCGCACTTGTGTTGGTGCAGGAAACCACTTTTGCACTTGTATTAGTGTGGAAAAAACACTTTTCGCACTTGTGTTAGTGTTGAAAAACCACTTTTCGCACTTGTGTTAGTGTTGAAAAACCACTTTTCGCACTTGTGTTGGTGCAGGAAACCACTTTTGCACTTGTATTAGTGTGGAAAAACACTTTTCGCACTTGTGTTAGTGTTGAAAAATCTCTTTTCGCACTTGTGTTAGTGTTGAAAAACCTCTTTTCGCACTTGTGTTGATGCAGGAAACCACTTTTGCACTTGTATTAGTGTGGAAAAACACTTTTCGCACTTGTGTTAGTGTTGAAAAAACACTTTTTGCACTTGTGATAGTGTTGAAAAACCACTTTTCGCACTTGTGTTAGTGTTGAAAAACCACTTTTCGCACTTGTGTTAGTGTTGAAAAACCACTTTTCGCACATGTGTTGGTGCAGGAAACCACTTTTGCACTTGTATTAGTGTGGAAAAAACACTTTTTGCACTTGTGATAGTGTTGAAAAACCACTTTTCACACTTGTGTTAGTGTTGAAAAACCACTTTTCGCACTTGTGTTAGTGTTGAAAAACCACTTTTCGCACTTGTGTTGGTGCAGGAAACCACTTTTTCACTTGTATTAGTGTGGAAAAAACACTTTTCGCACTTGTGTTGGTGTTGAAAAACCACTTTTCGCACTTGTGTTAGTGTTGAAAAACCACTTTTCGCACTTGTGTTAGTGTTGAAAAACCACTTTTCGCACTTGTGTTGGTGCAGGAAACCACTTTTGCACTTGTATTAGTGTGGAAAAAACACTTTTCGCACTTGTGTTAGTGTTGAAAAACCACTTTTCGCACTTGTGTTAGTGTTGAAAAACCACTTTTCGCACTTGTGTTGGTGCAGGAAACCACTTTTGCACTTGTATTAGTGTGGAAAAACACTTTTCGCACTTGTGTTAGTGTTGAAAAATCTCTTTTCGCACTTGTGTTAGTGTTGAAAAACCTCTTTTCGCACTTGTGTTGATGCAGGAAACCACTTTGCACTTGTATTAGTGTGGAAAAAACACTTTTCGCACTTGTGTTAGTGTTGAAAAACCACTTTTCGCAGTTGTGTTAGTGTTGAAAAACCACTTTTCGCACTTGTGTTAGTGTTGAAAAACCACTTTTCGCACTTGTGTTGGTGCAGGAAACCACTTTTGCACTTGTATTAGTGTGGAAAAACACTTTTCGCACTTGTGTTAGTGTTGAAAAAACCACTTTTCGCACTTGTGTTAGTGTTGAAAAAACCACTTTTCGCACTTGTGTTAGTGTTGAAAAACCACTTTTCGCACTTGTGTTGGTGCAGGAAACCACATTTGCACTTGTATTAGTGTTGGAAAAAACACTTTTTGCACTTGTGATAGTGTTGAAAAACCACTTTTGGCACTTGTGTTAGTGTTGAAAAACCACTTTTCGCACTTGTGTTAGTGTTGAAAAACCACTTTTCGCACTTTTGTTGGTGCAGGAAACCACATTTGCACTTGTATTAGTGTGGAAAAAACACTTTTTGCACTTGTGTTAGTGTTGAAAAACCACTTTTCGCACTTGTGTTAGTGTTGAAAAACCACTTTTCGCACTTGTGTTGGTGCAGGTAACCACTTTTGCACTTGTATTAGTGTGGAAAAAACACTTTTCGCACTTGTGTTAGTGTTGAAAAACCACTTTTCGCACTTGTGTTAGTGTTTAAAAACCACTTTTCGCACTTGTGTTGGTGCAGGAAACCACTTTTGCACTTGTATTAGTGTGGAAAAAACACTTTTTGCACTTGTGATAGTGTTGAAAAACCACTTTTTGCACTTGTGTTAGTGTTGAAAAACCACTTTTTGCACTTGAGTTAGTGTTGAAAAACCACTTTTTGCACTTGTGTTGGTGCAGGAAACCACTTTTGCACTTGTATTAGTGTGGAAAAAACACTTTTCGCACTTGTGTTAGTGTTGAAAAACCACTTTTCGCACTTGTGTTAGTGTTGAAAAACCACTTTTCGCACTTGTGTTAGTGTTGAAAAACCACTTTTCGCACTTGTGTTGGTGCAGGAAACCACTTTTGCACTTGTATTAGTGTGGAAAAAACACTTTTCGCACTTGTGTTAGTGTTGAAAAACCACTTTTCGCACTTGTGTTAGTGTTGAAAAACCACTTTTCGCACTTGTGTTAGTGTTGAAAAACCACTTTTCGCACTTGTGTTGGTGCAGGAAACCACATTTGCACTTGTATTAGTGTGGAAAAAACACTTTTTGCACTTGTGATAGTGTTGAAAAACCACTTTTGGCACTTGTGTTAGTGTTGAAAAACCACTTTTCGCACTTGTGTTAGTGTTGAAAAACCACTTTTCGCACTTGTGTTGGTGCAGGAAACCACATTTGCACTTGTATTAGTGTGGAAAAAACACTTTTTGCACTTGTGTTAGTGTTGAAAAACCACTTTTCGCACTTGTGTTAGTGTTGAAAAACCACTTTTCGCACTTGTGTTGGTGCAGGTAACCACTTTTGCACTTGTATTAGTGTGGAAAAAACACTTTTCGCACTTGTGTTAGTGTTGAAAAACCACTTTTCGCACTTGTGTTAGTGTTTAAAAACCACTTTTCGCACTTGTGTTGGTGCAGGAAACCACTTTTGCACTTGTATTAGTGTGGAAAAAACACTTTTTGCACTTGTGATAGTGTTGAAAAACCACTTTTTGCACTTGTGTTAGTGTTGAAAAACCACTTTTTGCACTTGAGTTAGTGTTGAAAAACCACTTTTTGCACTTGTGTTGGTGCAGGAAACCACTTTTGCACTTGTATTAGTGTGGAAAAAACACTTTTCGCACTTGTGTTAGTGTTGAAAAACCACTTTTCGCACTTGTGTTAGTGTTGAAAAACCACTTTTCGCACTTGTGTTAGTGTTGAAAAACCACTTTTTGCAATTGTGTTAGTGCAGGAAACCACTTTTGCAGTTGTATTAGTGTGGAAAAAACACTTTTCGCACTTGTGTTAGTGTTGAAAAACCACTTTTCGCTCTTGTGTTAGTGTTGAAAAACCACTTTTCGCACTTGTGTTAGTGTTGAAAAACCACTTTTCGCACTTGTGTTGGTGCAGGAAACCACTTTTGCACTTGTATTAGTGTGGAAAAAACACTTTTCGCACTTGTGTTAGTGTTGAAAAACCACTTTTCGCACTTGTGTTAGTGTTGAAAAACCACTTTTTGCACTTGTGTTAGTGTTGAAAAATCACTTTTCGCACTTGTGTTGGTGCAGGAAACCACTTTTGCACTTGTATTAGTGTGGAAAAAACACTTTTCGCACTTGTGTTAGTGTTGAAAAACCACTTTTCGCACTTGTGTTAGTGTTGAAAAACCACTTTTCGCACTTGTGTTAGTGTTGAAAAACCACTTTTCGCACTTGTGTTGGTGCAGGAAACCACTTTTGCACTTGTATTAGTGTGGAAAAAACACTTTTCGCACTTGTGTTAGTGTTGAAAAACCACTTTTCACACTTGTGTTAGTGTTGAAAAACCACTTTTCGCACTTGAGTTAGTGTTGAAAAACCACTTTTCGCACTTGTGTTGGTGCAGGAAACCACTTTTGCACTTGTATTAGTGTGGAAAAAACACTTTTCGCACTTGTGTTAGTGTTGAAAAACCACTTTTCGCACTTGTGTTAGTGTTGAAAAACCACTTTTCGCACTTGTGTTAGTGTTGAAAAACCACTTTTCGCACTTGTGTTGGTGCAGGAAACCACTTTTGCACTTGTAATAGTGTGGAAAAAACACTTTTCGCACTTGTGTTAGTGTTGAAAAACCACTTTTCGCACTTGTG
>NW_027619885.1:0-27185 GCF_964187855.1 Myxine glutinosa
TTCCTGACGGGAATATGAAGAGAGTGGGGAGGGAGAAGGGGGGAGGGAAGAGGTGGGAAGGGAAAAGGTGGAGAGGAGAGAGAGAGAGGGAAGGGAGAGCCGGAAGGGGAAGAGAGAAGAGAGAGGGTGTGGGAGAGAGAGAGAGAGAGAGAGAGAGAGAAAGAAAGAGAAAGAGGAAAGAGAAAGAGAAAGGGAAAGGGAAAGGATGATGGAGGGGGGAAAAGGAGAGAGAGGAGGGAGGGGGGGTGAGGAGGGGTGCGGAAGTGAAGAAGGGGAGGAGCAGGGAGGAGAGAGAGAAGGGAAGGAAGGGAAGGAGGAGTGTTGGTGGGGGAGGAGAGTGATGCCCCACCACATGACGCGATGCTATAAACTCCGGTCGGAGAGGGAGAGCGAGGAGAAGGGTGGGAGCGAGAGGTGTGTGGAAGGAATGCGCAGCACTTTATTCGGAGGGAAGAGCGAAGAAGGGACAAAGAGAGAGAGGGGGGTGGGGTTTAAAAGGTTACGGGGAGAGGGGGAACCTTTTAGCAGTTCTGACTGCTAAAAAGCGTTAATTTATTCTCCGGGTGGACAGCTCAGATGAAGTACACCAAACAAAAACTGCAACCACAAAGATTTACCTTTAAATCGTCTTCTTTAAATGTTTCAATCAAGTGCAAATCAGCGAAATGTGGAAACCACAGAGCAGACAAAATGTCAACTTTACACTTGCAATGATACAGTTCGACAGGTCGGACAATTTATTTGAGTTCCAAACACGACGTTATGATTTGTTTGTTTTGAAATAAGCACATTTTTATAGGTATATTATATAACTATCTGTTAATACAATGAAAGTATATCGCACAAAAATGTTAGTCAGTTTTTAAAATGGGTATACAACAGGCGCCATTTTCCTGCTCGAGCGTGGGTTAGCCTTGCGGTCCCCATGACAATCTTCTCCATTTTGCCCTATTTTCTGCATCTCCCCTTGTTAACTCTCTTGCCCGCATTTCTTCTTCCACCACCTTTGGCCAGGTCTTTCTCGGTCTTCCCCATCCTCTACTTCCTTCTACATTCATTTCCATCACTCTTCTCAACCAGTCACTTTCAATTTCATCCTTCCTCAACACATGACCAAACCATCTCAACCTGTTTTCTCTTCACAGCATCCATCACAGGCTCTATTCCCATCATCTTTCGCAATTCATCATTCGTCTTCCTCTCTCTCAACGATACTCCACACATCCACTGAACCATTTGCATTTTGCACCCTTTCCAGCCTTCGTTGCTGTTGGAATCATTACCCATGTCTCGCTCCCATAAATCATAACACTTCTCACAAATAAAATAAAATCACAATAAAATCTCAAAATAAATCTCACAAATCCAATAAAAAAAATGGGTATAACCACCTTTAGAGGCCATTTTTCCCACAAGCGGGGGTTGGCCTTTTTCGGGAACTGTGGTTGTTGTTGTTTTTCGGTCCCCTTTTTGAAGCAATGTTTTACGGCCGGATGCCCTTCCTGACGCCAACCCTTTTTGCCGCCTTTAACGACAAGCAGGGAATTACCAGTGAACTGGTACTCAATTAGCCGACCTCCAGAGGAGACAGGCTGAGTCAACCCCCCTGGCGTTAATTCAGCGATTGACCGGGATTCGAACCCAGGATCCTAGGATCCTAAGCCGGCACCCTAGCCGCTAGCCCAACACCAGGGACTGGTGTGTAGAAACACCACCACCAGGGTATGTAGACCAGGGTATGGACCCTACACCAGGGTCTCCACACTACACCAGGGTATGTAGAAACAAAAAGGGAGCTCTATCTACTGTAATGCCATGGCTTGAAAAAGCAGCCTGAATCTTCTATAAATGTGAAAATCAAGCAGAAAATCAGAGAAATGTGCAAATCACAGCGAGCAAACAAAATGTTAGACTTTTACTTGCAAAGCTGGGGTTCAACACGGTGGAGTTCCAAACACGATGTTTTTTTTTTAACAAGTGTATTTTTATAGTAGATATTTTAATTTAGAACTATATACAACTGTATTAATATATAATGAATGTAGATCGCGCAAAAATGTGAATCAATGCGATCTGGTGTAATAAAAAACTGTGTCCGTAAAAACAGAAAAGAAGAGAGGGAGGGGGAGGAGGAGGAGAGGGGAGAAGAGGGGGGGGGGATGGGGATGGGGAGGGGGAGGGATGGGAGGGAGTGGAGGGGGAGGGATGGGAGGGGAGTGGAGGGGGAGGGATGGGAGGGGAGTGGAGGGGGAGGGGGGAGGTGAGGGGAGGGGGAGGTGAGGGGAGGGGGGAACGGCTAGCTTGGCAAGCGATAGCGGGCTTTTTACTTTTATTTTTACCTCAATGAGGGCTATATATATAGTCCGTGCTTGGAGCCTTAAAGTTCAACATTAAGTTTTTTTATGAAAAATAATGCAGATGTATAACAATCCACCAATGCAAGTTCAGAAATGAATGCAGATCCTTTACTTTGCGATACAAACGCAATTCCCGCCATTTCCACTCACGATCGAGGCCTCCACAGTGACCGCGCCTCTTCTTCCTCCTACAATTTCGTCTCACTTCTTTCACTCAAAATGCACGAAATTCTGCCGCATGAAATTATGTAGAGGCCTCGTCGGGGGGATATAAGGTAGATAAGGAAGGCGTTGTAACAGAAGAATCAAAATAAAAGTGGAAGAACATAAGGAAATGGGAGCTATTCTGGACCCACAGCCAAACCCGACAAACCATTGCAATACACCCCGAACGTCTAGCGTCGCCACAAACTACACCATGGAATTGCAGCTGGTGCGGTTTTTTTAAACCATTGATATTAAAATAAAACGTAGCCTAAAACCACCGGGATTTTATGCTGAATTCCGAATCTGTCTAAAACTTTTCTCCGATGTGTAGTTCTTGAGTTATAAGCGGACATCCAGACAGACACACACACAGACACTCCTCCTTTATATATAGAGACTAGAATATAAGACCCGTCGCTTTGCTGACGGAAATACCAATCTTTGCTGTGATGGCTAATGTATGGGGAGAGAAAAAAAAAAGGATTCCTGGGAGATCCTGCTCCTCGTGCAGGGATAACCAACGTCACATGTTGGCATTTGCAGTTTTGACACGCGTGTCTATGTACCCATTAAAATTTTTTTGGGGGATCACAAACATTCCCAGGTGTTACCCGAATCCACCGTAGTTGTATCTATTGAAATCCGTTAATCAGTTCTCAAGTTGAAACACCACAAACAGACAGACACGGCTTTTGGAATATAGATTTTTTAAATTCAATTAAAAAAACTAACCCCACAAGGAGAATGACAGTCTTGCTTAAATAAATGAATATTATACACTTAGTTAAAAGAATCACTCGATATGGTAAATTTTGTCAGATTTCACTCCAGATTTGGATATACTAGCATATTTAGTCTACCGGATCAAATCCTCACATCTGAATCCAGATTTTGATGATATGCTTCAATTATATTATTTAGTGAAATTAAAAAAACTAACCACAACAGGAGAATGACATCCTCGCTTAAATAAATGAATATGTACACTGAATTACAATTATCGCTAGATATGGTAAATTTTGTCAGATTTCACTCAAGATTTGGACATTTATTTTGTCTGCAGGATCCAATCCTCATATCCGAATCCAGATTTTGATGATATTGTCGTGTCACCCCCTGTAGTGAAGACCTCATGGCGACAGATGACCAAACAAGCTTTAACTCTGAGGCGTACACCCAACTATGGCGGTGTTATCTCTTTATGGTGCACGATGGAAAGGGAGGTCCCTGGTCTTATTTGAACGGACGGCCACGACGACGGTTTATCCGAACCACGAACAAATATACGAGACTGACAAATCAACAAATGAAATGTAACAAATAATGGTTTAACGAAATGAAATGCAGGCAGAACAAACCGAACAGGAGGTCAAATTAAGATTTCTAAATGAGGGACCTTCCTCACGGACTCGTACACAACACAAGGGGAAAACGAAAGTAAAAATAAATGTGTATGGTGTGGTGGCTGGGACTTCAGCTCTGGTCTCCCTCACATGACAGTTTGTGGCCACCACAGATCCCGCGTTCCTGCATGGGAAAACACGCGTTGGCACGGTCGGGTCCACCCCCACTTGTTGGCGCAAAGCAGCAAAAATCCTCCCTCCCCCTCCAATTGCCACGATCCACCGGGCTTCTACCACGCCCCTCACGAGCGCACATTGCTCAAAGCGCAGCCGCCTCCACCGACGGCCCAGGGATAGAGAGAATGCAACTGCTCGCGATGAAGCCCAGACCATGAGAAGAGAGAAAAGCCGGTGCTTTGCCTTTTTATTCCGGGTGCTGGAATGTTCGACGATGACGTCACACTCTCACCAATCAACGAGCGCCACCGAATCGTCCCAACCAATTGTCCTCTGGGGCGTGGCCTCAAGGCCATTCTTGGTGCCCATCGAGAAGATTTGAGCTGGGTGGTGTAGTCGTGTCTGGGTCCGTTCGGAAATTATGTTGTTTTTAATTAGGTGACGAGTGCGTGGCATGCCGAATGTGTTTTATAAGAACGAAGGGAAAAAATCACAAGGGAAATTACACACGGGGAATTTGTCCATATGCCCTAACTAATTAGCATAGCTCCACCCCTCACATGGAGACACATAAACGACCTTTCACGAACATCTGATCCGAACGCAAATACATCGAGGTGGCTTCTTCGCGACGTACAGAATACGCTAAACCTACACAGTTCTATCTCGCCAAAGGTATTTCATTACCTACCCCCATACACGTAACAATAGGCTTCAATTATGTAATGATTAATTGATCATGTTTCCAAGGCAAGGCACGTTTGAATAGGACGAAACAAAACGGCAGCTTAAGAACCCAGGCAGTGGGCTGAATGGCAGTGGGATGACCAAGATGGTGGGCCGCCATATTGGTGAGGCTTTTTCGGTGTTTTTCTTATGAGCACCTTGTTAATTATCTTCAAAAATGGCGTTATAACACACCGAAACACCCAGTTTTCATCATTGCAATCTGTTTGAGGTCCAGGTGTATGCATGCAATGTTTGGGACCGCTCAGTTTCATTGTTTTGGAGTTATGGAGGAGATGGCGGATGGACGCACACTTCCTTTTATTATTGAAGATGAGAGGTCCAACACTCTGCTCCTCATGGGACTATCGACAAACTGCATTAAAAGGCAATCCTGGACAAGATCACGAAATTCCTCCTCTGCCCTTTCCCTGTTTCTGAACCCAGTCTATCCCTGGCAAATGAATATCACCCACAAGCAGTACTCTTCCCTCACCACAATCCTTTCTGAATTCTTAATGAATCTTTTAATCTCTCTTCCTTCACAACAGGAGCCTGATTATACGTGCCTAAATAGTCTCCCATCCCCGATCTTTATCCACACAGAACACTCTTCATTACTTCCCTGCTTCAGATCGCTTTTTTCCCTTGATATAATATTGTCCTTTACCGAGATTGCGACACTTCCTCTGATTTTTCTCTTTCCTTTCACACCTCTACATCTTGTGGCCTTCGATTCCTGTCATTCAGCCAAACCAAGTCTCACTTCCTGCAACTCTATCGTTTATACTCCTCACTCTATACTCTTGCTTCAACCTCCTCCATTTTATGTAAACGCCTGACTGGCATTGGTAGAGGATGTTTTTTTCAAGTTTTCTCTTTCTGGAATTTTTTTTTCCTGCCTGCCCATCGCATTTAAATTTGCATCTTTCCTTTATCATAATTTATCACCAAAGGTTTTAAGTTTTTTCACATTTTGATTTCTATTTACTCTCCAGCCACAAAACGTGCTTTACAGCAATGAGGGGATTGTGAAGGTCATCGACTTTAACGTTGCCACAAATTTCATACATGGTAAAATGTTTTACGGCATTTGTGGCACACGTGCCTATTTGGCACCAGAGATCACAGCACATGGTGGCTACGAAGGTCCCCCAGCCGATGTGTGGGCACTTGGCTTCCTGTTCATGGAATTCTTTCTTGGACTTCAATATGAGGGACATAACATTATTGACGTGAGTATTGTTTGTAATGGTGTCGTAATCTGTATGTGGTGTGAACGATATGCTGATGCTGAGGGTGTTTTGCACTAAGGGTGTCTTGAGTGTTTCAGATACAGTGTCTTGAGAAGGTATTCATACCACTTGACGTTTTTCACATTTTGTTGTGTTACAGCCTGATTTTAAAATGGATTAAGTTCATTTTTTTTTTCTGACCGACACCTAATACCCCATAATGTCAAAGTATATATTTTTTCAAAATAATTTAAAATTAAAAGCTGAAATGTCAATAAGTAATTGTCAATAATTACAATAAGTAACTTAAACCGAGATAAGTAACTCGAGATCTCGCGAGATCTTGTCGGGGCGGTCACGGTTTTTCGAAGCTGTTCCACGATCTTCACGCACGCTCGAAGTTAAGTAATTGTCACATTTGTATTTTTGTCGAAACTGTATTTATCTTACGTGTGTGTACCCTTTGCGTGTCCCTCGGAAGATTTATCGGTGTTAATCTTTCATACCTGTAAAAAATAGTCGAGTATTTCGTGCCACGTGGCCACGCGGCCTATTTGTTGAAGCTTCCGCCCTTGAGGCCTGGTTCTCTCCGGGCATCCAAAGCGGTTATTTTTTCATTCGTGTGTTTGTCAAATTTCAACTCGTTATTTTATCGTCCATGCATTATTGTTTGATTATAGTTAGTTTTGGTTTGAATTTCCTGTAACTCGTAATTAATTAATCGTGTTCTGCTCCTCGTGTGCGGCCTTGTAGTTGTACCCCCGTCGGTGTTTGTTAACTTAAGCGTGTTTTGCTTGGCTCTTAGTTTTTTCCCTTCTACCCCGAACACAATACTCTGTCTAACGTTCTAAATCCCCCCCGCCCCCCCCCCCCCAAAAAACAAAAACCAAAAACATTTATTTTCCTTTCTCCACGTGTACTGTTGTCTCATCCTGTATTTTCTGTCCAGGTGTGCTGTTCGCCCCGCCCCCATTATCTCCTTGCCATCCACCTTTTGCCCTGTTCAAGTGACTCGTGGTGGTCCCTCTCGGCTCTCCCCCCGTTGGTATTTTGTGCATATAACATTGTTCACGGTTCTGTTTAAATATTATTTAAATATGTTTAACCTTTCCCCTTCAGTGTTTTATTCAGTGGTATATTACAACACGCTGTTTTTCTTCCTATTTAAAAGGCTTTTCTCAATTTCCTCTCCAACTCATTCCACTTCAAAAAAAAAGAAATTCAATACCTTATACGTCTCCCTCACGACATGGTCTAAATTCACATTCATTCCAGCCCTCCTCCATCGTTCTGAATTGGATTGCTAACTTGAAAATCACAACAAACCCAATTTGTTATCAATGTTCGTCTTTCATTAATCATCCACTTTCTAAACTCCCCTCTTGCCCCTCCCATCCAAATCCCCCCCCCTTGCACCTACACTCCTAAACTCCCCCCTTGCCCCTCCACTCTTAAACCCCCCCCCTTGCCCCTCCACTCCTGAACTCCCCCCTTGCCCTTCCCCTCCTAAACTCCCCCCTTGCCCCTCCCCTCCAAATCCCCCCCTTGCTCCTCCACTCCTGAACTCCCCCCTTGCCCTTCCCCTCCTAAACTCCCCCCTTGCCCCTCCCCTCCAAATCCCCCCCCTTGCTCCTACACTCCTAAACTCCCCCCTTGCCCCTCCACTTCTAAACTTCCCCCTTGCCCCTTCCCTCCTAAACTCCCCCCTTGCCCCTCCTCTCCTAAACTCCCCCCTCACTCCTCCCCTTCAAAACTCCCCCCCCAACCCCTCCCATTCAAATCTCCCCCCATACCATTCCTCTCCAATTCTCCCTCCTCCCCCCTCCTCCTCAAACCTGCCTCCTCCCCACTTCGTCTCCCATCTATCTCATACCTCCACCCCCCCCCCAACCTTCTACTTTCCTCTGCCCCCCCTCAAACAACCCCTCACTGTGCCTCATCCCTTCACCATCAAACCTTTCATCCTCCTCATCCTTCCCTTTCTTGGAACTCTTCTGCAATCTCTGACACACTATCAACTGCTCTCCCTACCTCCCCCTCTCATCCTTCATCTTACCCTACTCCTCCCCTCCCCTGTCCTGTACCCAATGCTCCCCCTCTCTCTTCATTAACGGTATGGACCTCAAACATCCGGGGCCTTCGCTCAAACCTGACTGATCTCTCCATACAGGTTGCTTCTGACAATCCAGACTTGATCTGCTTAACAGAGACTTTCCTCCTTCAAGATGTCTCTGATTCCTTAATATCTCTTCCTGGTTACTCCCTCCTCCGGTATGATAGACCTGAGCCTCGTCCTGGTGGTGGGGTGGCTATCTTTATCAAAAACTCTCTTCCTCACTCTCCTTGCACTGCCCTCTCTCCTCCTCACCCCCAGGAGTACCTCTGGCTACGGCTTCCTCTCCGCTCCCACCTTTTGTTCATATGTGTTCTGTACCGTCCCCCAAACAGTGATGACTCCATCTACATTTCACTGTCTGACAACATGGACCAACTTCTATCCACTCATCCCAACTCTCTCTTCCTCATATGTGGTGACTTCAACTGTCATCATGCCACCTGGTTGGGTGTGGGTTCCTCTCTCACCAGTCATGACACCTCAGCAAAGGACTTCTGTGACTCACTGGGATTGACACAATCTGTCAATTTCCCAACCCGGATCTCAGCCAATGGAGTATCTTCTCTTCTAGACTTGGTTATGACAAACTTCTCTGCTAATGTCTGCTGCTCTTCTTCTGCTCCAATCGGTTCTTCTGATCATGTGCTTGTCAAAGTGGACATCTCTCTGGCCATTCTCAGAGAGCCTTCTCAGCGTCGACGAGTCTGGCATTTCACTCAGGCCGACTGGGACGGTCTTCAAGCAGCCATCAATCGTCTGGATTGGTCTCCCATCTCCACTGCCTCTGACATCAATTCTTCCTGGGAATTCTTCCAAAGCAAACTGATCTCTCTCATGCACAGATTTATCCCATCTCGCCTTCAGTTGTCTTACCCTTCCTCCCATCCATGGTACACTGAATCTTGTGGTGAGGCAGTTGCCCTGAAACAACTTGCCTTTGCCTCTTGGAAGGCTAATCCAACTGAAGGCAATCTCAGTTCCTTCCACCAAGCTCGGAACAAGTGTGTTTCTACCCTCAGGAGTGCCAGGAAGCACTATCTCTCCTCACTCAAGAATGAACTCTCAAACCTGTCTCCTTCCTCCAAATCCTGGTGGCGTCTGGTCAAATCCGTTTCTGGTGTTTGTTCCCCCTCCATCCCCTCCCTTACCTCAAATGGCCACACAGTTGACATCGCACGTGACAAAGCCGAATGCCTCAACTCTGTGTTTGCCTCAAAATCCTGAGTCCCAAACCCATCTCTCTCTGTTCCCACCTATCCCAGTCGAACCCAACTGCTCCTGGACTCTGTGTCCTTCTCTCCTGACAAGGTGGAGGAGTTTTTGTCAAACCTCGACTCTGATTCTGCAACTGGACCAGACGGCAGCAGCCCACGGGTCCTAAAATCCTGCTCTGCCGCTCTATCTCACCCTCTCTCTGTTCTTTTCACCCTATCTTTTGCTCAAGGTCATCTGCCAGCATCCTGGAAATCAGCAAACATTGCCGCTTTACACAAAAAAGGTGCAAAAACAGATCCTTGCAACTACAGACCAATCAGCCTGCTCCCAATTATCAGCAAAGTCATGGAATCCATCATTGCTTCGGATATGAAATCTTTCCTCTTCTCCAATGGCTTGATCTCTGATCATCAATTTGGTTTCAGACCAGGTCACTCTACTGTGGACATGCTGCTTCTGCTGTCTCAACAATGGATGGAGGTCCTCAATGCCAAACAGGATATCAGAGCTGTCTCCCTTGACATATCACGTGCCTTCGATACGGTCTGGCACCCAGCTCTGCTCACCAAATTCTCCTCCTATGGTATCCATGGAAATCTCCATGCATGGCTTGCGGACTTCCTCTCTGGTCGTAGTCAACGTGTGGCCCTGAAAGGATTTCTCTCATCTCCCCTTCCTGTTCAGGCTGGAGTTCCCCAAGGCAGTGTGCTGGGCCCTGTGCTTTTTCTGGTCTTTATCAATGATCTCTCCAACTCTCTGGAAAATCCTCTCTATCTCTTTGCTGATGACTCCACTCTCTGCCGCTCCATACCTCTTCCCTCAGATCGGCAGTCTGCAGCCTCCTCACTCTCTGAAGACCTGGACAAAATCACAGACTGGTCAAACAAGTGGAACATGTCTTTCAATCCTGACAAATCTCACACTCTTACTATGTCTCTCCGAAAAGATCGACTGGACAACCCTCCCATCTACTTTCTCAACAATCCTCTCCAAGAAGTTCTGTCGCTCAAGCTTTTGGGTCTCACTATCTGCCATGATCTTTCTTGGGAAAACCACATTTCCAAGCTGGCCTCCAAAGCCAGTCGCCAACTGGGCATCCTCCGTCGTGCGAAGTCCTTCCTAGGCACACCTGAGCTCCTCACCACATACAAGGCTTTCATCCGCAGCTCAATGTCATACTGTTCTCCCCTATGGGCTGGTGCTCCTGCCTCACACCTAGCTCGGCTTCACGCTGTTGAATCCAAAGCTTTCAGAATCATTGGAATCTCCCGCAATTAAGCTATCTCTGAGGGCCTTTCACTCACTCACCGGAGGCAGGTAGGTGGTCTTTCTGTCTTTTACCGACTCCTCTCCGGCCTTGCTCCCCCAGCTCTCTCTGTGCTCTGTCCCCCCAAATATTCCTACAGGTCAAACAAGATCTGCCAGCAACCCCCTGATGGTTAAACTGCCGAAATCTCGGCTCTCTGCTCACCTTCACTCTTTCATTCCTCTTTTCTCCCGCCTCTGGAACAAACTAAACTCCCACACTCCCTTCAATCCCACTCCTCCCTCCAGGTCTTTAAAACAGCTGTTCACCACCATCTCTTATCTTCCCCCATCCAAAACCTTGATCTTTTCTACCCCCACTAATTCACCCCAGATCCACCTTGTTTGAAATTCCAACTTCTTTCCTGTAAGTCCTGGCAGTGTCCATATGTTTTATACCTCTCCCACCCCCCCCCCTTCCCATGCCTCCCCCCCAAAGCCCTCTCCCTCCCACAGATCTCTCGATGTCTCCATGTCTCTCGGTCCCTGCTCTCAAATGTTGTGTTTGTGTCCTTCCCCCTCTCTCCCCATCTTGTCTACCGCTCCCGATGTTATTTGTTTTATGTGTCGGTTTGTCTGTTTGTCTTTCTGTGTGATTAATGTTCGCTCTTTCACGAGCCTCGATCTTGTATACAAAAAAAAACAAAAAAAAACCCTTTGCTATGACACTCCAAATTGAGCTCGTGTGCATCCAATTTTCTTTGATCGTCCTCAAGATGTTGACACAACTTGATTGGGGTACGTACACCCGTGGCCAATTCAATTGATTGGATATGATGTAAAAAGAAACATCTTTTGACATTAGGTCCCACAGTTGGCAGTGCATGTCAGAGCAGCAACGCCATGATGAAGTCCAAAGAAACTTTCCATATAACTCTGAGATAAAATGTTGAGGAGGCATAGATCTGGGGAAGGGTATAAAGCAATTTCTAATGTTGAAAGTTCCAAAGAGCACAGTGAGCTCCATCATTAGGAAATGGAAAGAATATGGAACTACTCAGATTCTTCCAGGGTTGTCCCTTGTTGTACGACCAAACTGAGCAACCTGGCAAGAAGGACCTTTGTCAGGGAGGTGACCAAGAACCTAATGACCACTCTGACAGAACTACAGAGTTTCTTGGCTGAGAATGGAGAACCTGCCGGGAGGACAACAGTCCCTGCAGCACTTCACAAATCGAGGCTCAATGGCAGAGTGGCCAAATATAAGCTCCTCCTGAGAAAAAGTCAAATGACAGCATGCCTGGAGATCGCAAAAAGGCATTTGAAAGACACAGAGCATGAGGCAAATGATTCTGTGGTCTCATTAGACAAATATTGAACCCTTTGGCCTGAATGTAAAACGCTACTTCTGGCAGAAAAACAAGCACAGCTCATCACCTGCCCAATACCATCCCAACAGTGAAGCATGGTGGTGGCAGCATCATGCTTTGGGGATGCTTTTCAGCTGCATGGACTGGGAGACTTGAAAGGATAGAGGGAACAATGAATGGAGCCCAATGCAAGCAAATCTTTGAGGAGAACCTGCTTCAGAGTGCAAATGACCTTCGACTGCGGTGAAGATTTACATTTCAAGAGGACAACGACCCCAAGCATACAGCCAAAGCAACACTGGATTGACTTCAGAACAAAAAAAAAAAGCCCAGACATAAAGCCAAAGCCCAGACTTTAATCATATTGAGAATCTGTGGGAAGTCTTGAAGAATGCTGTTCACTGACACTCCCCATCCAACTTGATAGAGCTTGAGTAAATCTGCAAGAAAGAATGGGAGAAAGTCCCCAAATCCAGATGTGCAAAGCCGATACATATCAAAGAAGTGGAAGAAGAAGATACTGAAGAAGAAGCTTTAATACTGAAGAAGAAATCCTGACTGGGCCATTCTCCGTAGCTTGCTTTTCTGGTGGTCGTGGTGGATTTTTGGCCATTGGGTCTGCCCTCTGCATGGTCCCGGCTCTGCTCCTAGCTTTGCCTGTCCGGCGAAGCCCGGCTCCTTCGCCGTTTCCTCGGGCCCGCTCTTGTGGGTTGTGGCCAACTTTTGCAGCGGTGGTGACGGCGGTTTGCTGCCGTGATCTTTGTCGCTCTTTGAGCGATTGATTTGATCTTTGATCGCCGTGATCTTTGCCGCTGCATTTGCCGCTTTGCCTCCTCAACCTTGGCCTCGTACTCGTCCCTTCGCTCCTGCCTGGCATGGCTCTGCGGTACTCCGCCGCAAGGCTTCTTCTGCTTAATACCCGCTCCACCCCATCATGCATCTCTGCAATCAAATCCCACGGACTCCTCCGACGACCCAGGTACATTCACCGTGGCTCCGGTCGTAAGTTTGTTTATTTACAATCAGGTCACTCCATCCCCGTCCTCTGGTCGGCTCAGCGCACTCCCACTCATCGTCCCAGCGCACCTGGTCACAGCAACGCACACAATCGCACCTCCTGTCTGCGAACCCTGGCCAAATCACCTGGGTTCATCCCCGCCATACAAAACAACATCAAGCTCACCCTGTTCAATACCCGGTCCCTCAACAACAAATGCCTCATCCTGAATGACTACATCCTGGAAAATAAACTGGACTTTCTCTGTCTCACCGAAACCTGGCAACAACCTCTGGACTACTTCGCACTCAACCTCACCACACCAAATGGATATTCTTACATCAATAAACCACGCTCGGAGGGCCGAGGTGGTGGAATTGCCGTTATCCACCGACAAGACATCAGGACCAGCCTCATCTCCATCGCATCTGCTCCATCCTTTGAACACCTGGCTTTTAAACTCGCTGGTCACACACAGTCACACACAGTCAGTCATGGCTGTCGTCTACCGCCCTCCCAAACCACACCCATCATTCCTGTCTGACTTCTCCTACTTTCTGACCCAGCTATGTTCCCTCTCCCCCTCAATCCTCCTCCTCGGTGATTTCAATATCCACATGGACTCCACTGACTCCACAATAACCACTGACTTCACTGATTTACTCACCTGCTTTAACCTCACTCAACGTGTCAACTTTCCTACCCATAACCGTGGTCACATTCTGGACCTTGTCTGCTCTACTGGATTAATTTTGCACCATCTCTCTGGCTCCGACCTCACCCTCTCTGACCACTTAGCCATCACTATGACCATCAACATCCCCACCCCAGCACCAAGGCATTATCACACTATCAACTTCCGTAAGCTAAACGCTCTTTCACCGATCTCATTCTCATCCACCCTCTCTGAAAAAATGTCCACTTCTCCCTTCGTTGACCTCCACACCCCTTCTGACCTCACTGACTACTACAACCACACTCTCCCCTCCTGCCTTGACCAACTTGCGCCTATAAAAACCAAAACAGTTTCTTTCACCCATTCTTCTCCCTGGTTTACCCCTGAACTCCGCCTGATGAAAACTCGTGCTCGCCAACTTGAAAGACTCCACAATAAAACAGGTCTCGCAGTTCACTCCCAAGCCTACAAGGACCACCTACAACACTACAAAGATGCCCTCTCCCGCGCCCGCTCCGCCTACTACTCTCAAATTATCCACTCTGGCTCCAGAAACCCAAAAGCACTCTTCTCTACAATAAACAAACTCCTCAGCCCCATGAACACCACCACCCAGTCATTCACAGTAGACAACTGCATCTCCTTCCTTTCATTCTTCCAACGCAAAATTGAAAACATCTACAACAGCTTGACCACCGCCACACCCGCTCCCCCTCAAACCACCTGCCCCCCCCTTATCCTGCCATCCCCTGTCTCAATTCTCCCCAGTCTCCCCTACTGACCTCTCTGAACTCCTCATAGGAATGAAAACTGCCACCTGCACTCTTGACCCCATCCCCTCCAGCTTTGTCAAGGCCTCCCTTCCTGCTCTCTCTCCACTTATCATTGCAACAATAAACTCCTCCCTGTCTACAGGCATCGTCCCACCATCCCTCAAAATTGCTGCTGTTACCCCCATTCTGAAAAAACCTGGACTAAACCCTGACACCCTAAACAACTTCAGGCCCATCTCCAACCTACCCTTTCTGTCGAAAGTTTTGGAACGCGCTGTAGCCACTCAACTCAAACATCACCTCTCTGCCAATAACCTGTATGAAACATTCCAATCCGGATTCCGCTCCAACCACAGTACTGAAACTGCTCTCCTCAAAATCACCAACGACCTTCTCCTCTCCTCTGATGCTGGCAACCTCAACATTCTCATCCTCCTCGACCTCAGCGCCGCCTTTGACACCATCGATCACACCATCCTCCTCACCCGACTTGAAACCACCTTTAACATTACCGGCACTGCCCTCTCTTGGATTAAATCATACCTCTCTGACAGACGCCAGTTCATCTCCATCAAAAACTGCAAATCCCCCACTGCTCCCCTCCCCCAAGGTGTCCCCCAAGGTTCAGTTCTTGGCCCCCTCCTCTTCATCCTTTACCTGTCCCCCCTCGGTCACTTAATCTTCCGTCATGGTCTCCAATTCCACTGCTTCGCTGATGACATCCAGCTTTTCATCTCCACCAAGTCCATCTCCACCGCCACCCACTCTATCCTGACAAACTGCATCACTGAAATAAAATCCTGGCTTCAAATCAACTTCCTCAAACTTAACTGTGATAAATCTGAAATAATCATCATTGGCCCAAAAACGCTCATAAAATCCACCCATAACTTTGCCCTCAACATCGACGGTATCCCAGTGTCCACCTCCCCTCACATCCGGAATCTTGGCATCATCTTTGACCAAACCCTCTCCTTCGACATATACACTAAACAGATCACAAAGACAGCCTTCTTTCACCTGAAAAACATCGCCCGTCTCCGTCCATCCCTCTCCTCCATGGCTGCAGAAACCCTCATCCACGCCTTCATCACCTCCCGTCTGGACTACTGCAATAGCCTCCTCTATGGTTCACCCTCAACAATCACCAATAAACTCCAATACATTCAGAACTCCGCTGCCCGTCTACTCACCCATTCCCGGACCCGTGACCACATCACCCCCGTCCTTTACAAGCTTCACTGGCTCCCCATCTCCCAGAGAATCCAGTACAAAATCCTCCTCTTGACCCTACAAAGCCCTCCATAACCTGGCCCCATCCTACCTGGCTGACCTCCTCACCAGACACACTCCCAACCGTAACCTCCGCTCTGCTGGTACCAACCTCCTGACCCCCCCCCATCCGGACCAAATTCAGATCCTGGGGGGACAGGGCCTTCTCCATCGCTGCTCCCACCCTCTGGAACTCACTACCTCACACCATCAGAGACTCCTCCTCACTCACCACATTCAAAACATCACTCAAGACCCACCTGTTCAACACTGCATTCAACATTTAACCCACAGCATTTAACCCCCGACTATCTCTTCTCCTTCTCCCTCCTTTTCCTTTGATTATTTACCTATTGATTCTTGTCTTTTGAAATTGTTTTTATGTTTTGCTATGCATTATGTTTTGCACTCTGTCAAAGCGTCTTTGGGCTTCCTGAAAAGCGCTATATAAAATAAATGCATTATTATTATTATTATTAATCGCTGCCAAAGGTGCTTCTACAAAATATTGACTCAAGGGGTTGAATACTTATGTTTGTAAGATATTTCTGTATTTCACTTTCAATTGTTTTGTAAAAAATTCTTTTTAAAAAGTTCCACTTTGGCGTAAAGGGGTCCCAAATTTATCTGTTTTAAACCGCGATGGTGTATTAACCGCACCCCTGTTTTTCATCCTCCAAAAAAAAAATTAATACTCCCGGCGAAGCTTGATTATGTTGGACTTGGAAGTGCATAGTCTTATCAGCCGTATCATCGGATACATGTTGGGAGATGTGTGTGTGGCGTCGAACCAACAGATCATGGCGTGCCATTAACATGTAGGCCCATGACTGGCTGGTCATGAAGTCCTCAATGTCATCCTCCTTGCCTAAGCTCCTCGCCTTCAGCCTGAGAGAAAAGTGTTGGGCAGGTGTTGTAACTAAAAAAAACGTGTAAATTAAAAATACTTTCTCATTATAAGAGGCAGAGGTTAACATGGAGAGTTTCTGGAAACAGAGAGGGGAAAGCGATGGAGAGGGAAGGCAGTCCAGCTGCAATCTGGGCATTATCGGAAACACGTTTTCATGTTGTTTAATGCGAAAATTTAATCGCAGCATTACTCATGCACTCGAGTCACGTAAGTCCAAAAAATGCGATAAATGACAGATGCGCACTACTCCAAAAATAAACAAACAGAACACATGTAAAACGCAAACATACCATACTGGAACTGGAATGTACGCCATTAAGAGTGTGGTAATACTCGGAAACCGCAGTTTTTTCTGCCTCCAGCCCCAACGGTGTGCGGAAACATCATATTTTCGGATTTTCTTTCCATCCGTACGGACGGGCTAAACCTCATTTTTCTCAGCAACCACATTAGGCCGTGTGCAGCAGGTGGAAAAAGCAGCGAGAAATCGGTTTTCGTTTCTTTAAAAAGGTGCCACTTACCTACGCTGGAATACATTTCAGAAACATATTTTCTCATCAATATAAAAAGCTTGAATGGTGAATTTTGTCCAACACTAAGTATTTGCCGTGAATAATCAGCACTATTTTCTTATAGTGTAACCGACGTGGGTGCAGTGAATTGGCCGTGCGGCGTAGTCATATTTACAGTCAGCCAATCATCAGCCAGTATTGTCACAGCTGGTGCTATGTTTATCCAGCAATGGCGTCTTCCATTAATGGGGTGAATAGCGACGATGTCCATTGAAAAGGCGTCAAAAATCGCCCCACCTGTGTGTCGTGCACATATCATCTGTTAAAAAACAAGATATTTTTACCTTGACACAGATTCCATGGGATTAGTACTGTGAATATCTATTATAATTGGATGGATGAGTTGTGTGTGTGTGTGTGTGTGTGTGTGTGTGTGTGTGTGTGTGTGTGTGTGTGTGTGTGTGTGTGTGTGTGCGTGCGTGCGTGCTGATGATCCATGCAGTCGGGAAACTAGTCAATTGCTTACGGGTTAAAGTTCTTGCTTTAGGTGGAGAAACTATGTTTGAGGTTTACAATTTAAATAAAGTTGAATATGGGATGTTGTAAAATTAACATCATTTACAACAATCCTTTAAATTATTGAAGTTTAGGAACAACCGATACTGTACAATTGATTGTGTGTGTGTGTGTGTGTGTGTGTGTGTGTGTGTGTGTGTGTGTGTGTGTGTGTGTGTGTGTGTGTGTGTGTGTGTGTGTGTGTGTGTGTGTGAGTGAGAGGGATGGAATTGTAAGGAACATAAATGAAAAAACGAGATGTGTGTGTGTGTGTGTATATATATGTATGTATGTGTGTGCACATGCATGTGTTTGTGTGTGTGTATATATGTTAGTGTGTGTATGTGTGTGTGCATCTATGTATGTTTGTATGTTGGTGTGTTGTTGCTTGTTATCTCCATAATTTGGGTTTTAGAAGGTGGAAGGGAGTCCTCGCAGGACTCAAAGTATCCACCCCCAACTTCGGTGAAGGATTGCGATTCATGGGCTAAGTTGTGACGTTTTGTTGTTCTCAGAGTTTTGTTCCAAGGGTTATTTTCAGGATCGTCACTGAGCCCTGTACAACGTCCAACTGTATTTCGTTTGTGTTAATGTTCCCAGGGATTGTTTTGAAGATATCCGTAAGTTTCTTTATCATTCCCATTGCCTCAATTATCACTGATACAATTTCGGTGCTCTTCAGCTTCCAAGATAGTTTCACTTCATTCTTGAGGTCTTGGTATTTGTTCATTTTCCTGATATCTGCATTACTTAGGCCAAAATTGCTGAGTACTGATATCTCAATCAACAATACTGTATTTTCCTTTTTGTGTCATAAATATATATATATATACAGACTTGGCATTTAATATGGAATATATTTTTTTTCTT
This sequence comes from Myxine glutinosa, assembly GCF_964187855.1. Taxonomy (NCBI): domain Eukaryota; kingdom Metazoa; phylum Chordata; class Myxini; order Myxiniformes; family Myxinidae; genus Myxine; species Myxine glutinosa. The sequence goes on from NW_027619885.1 coordinate 18,557, forward strand.
GACTTGGGTTTACTTTCTTAACTCAGTATATCAATCTGGTGAGTTTCTTTTACACTTTGGTGAATTATTTGTTAAAAGAACCATGTCACTGATTGTCTGTCGCAGCAAGAAGTCAACAGCAGGATTATATCACAGGTGGCGTGGCAAAATGTACGGACAGGTGCATTTGATGATTGGCTTCACAGTCGGGTATACAAGGGTTGTTGCGTTCTGTATTCGTGGAGAACAACTGCTGCACATCTCCAAACGTTATTGCCGCTTCCTCTGGAGATGGTCCGTCAAGTCGACAATGCTGTTTGTCATAGAGTGGTGGATTTACGAAATTACGGCATGAAACAGTGCTATTGCTCGAAGTATGGCATCACTCAACGTCAGGTGTCAAAGATCCTGAAACGAAATGCTCAGAGGGGTGTCCCTACTCCAATACCGAGGCCAGGACGTCCCCGCAGAACCACAAGGAGGGATGATCCGCAGCTGCACCGGTTAGTCTGCAATGGCCGAACCAAGTCAGCTAATCGGCTTAGGGCTGAGTGGCAGCAACTGACAAATGTGCCTGTATCCAGAAGGCTAGTCAACCAACGACTGGTTCAAGCAGGCTATCGTGCCAGGCGTCCCCTGAGAAAGCCACGCCTGACCAGACAACACAGCCAGCGCCGATTGCAGTGGGCCAGAGAGCACCGTCAATGGCAGCCAGGACACTGGAATCACGTGACCTTCAGTGACGAGTCAAGATTTCTGTTCTATCGTCAAGATGGCCACGTCCGAGTGCGCAGACAAGTCCATGAAGCCCACAACGAAGATTGTATAGTGCCAAGAGTCCAAGCTGGAGGTGGTGGGGTGACTGTTTGGGCTGCTTTTCATGCAGGGGGCAAAACTGACCTGGTTGTTCTGAATGGAAACCTGAACCAGTTCAAGTACAGGGTCATTCTGGAAGAAACATTGCTTCCATTTGCTCATGCAGCCTTTCGAGGAAACTTTGTCTTCCAACATGACAATGCACGGCCTCATCATGCTCGCATGATCCAACACTTTCTTGCTGACCGTGGTGTAGGGCATATGGAGTGGCCTGCCATGTCCCCGGATATGAATCCGATAGAGAACTTGTGGGCAGATTTAACGCGTCAAATCGACCACTTGGACCAGCAGCCGACCTCTGTGCGTGAATTGCAGCAGGCTATTGTCACTGCATGGCAAGCGATTCCTGTCCAAACCTTGGCAAATCTCGTGAACAGCATGCCTCAACGTGTACGTGCTCTCCTGAATGCTCGTGGGGGTTACACGAAGTACTGAACTCTAATTTTACTGTCCGTAATCCCAGTCGTAATTTAATTTTTGTTTTTGTTAAAAAAATTTTTGGCTAATGTGCAAAATAAAGAGATACGTCTGGAAAACGTACAGAAGTTTAACACAGTACTGTCCATGAATTGAGTTCGATATCAGTTTACGTCACTTTCAAGGATCAATTTATTTGTTTCGAAATGTCAAATGTGGTTTTTGTTTCTTTTAAAGGTCACATTAACAAAATCTAGAATAATTTCAACATAGTTCCAATGAACTTTTGCTTCTAAGTCGTCTTGAAAAGTAAGTTCACCCCCACAAAAAAATATTCCATATTAAATGCCAAGTCTGTATATATGTATATATATATATATGTATATATATATATGTATATATATATATATGTATATATATATATATGTATATATATATATATGTATATATATATATATGTATATATATTATATATATATATGTATATATATATATATGTATATATATATATATGTATATTAGGGTGGTCCTCAAATGTAAACATTAACTTTTCTAAAGTGCTTTTCCATTTTTTTATTACACCTGTAGAGAGAACAAATTGGGTAGAATTTCATTTCATTTTGAAAACTTTTACCACTGTCACATGGCCCCTGCTAATCTGCTAATCAGCACTATACAGAAATTATTTCGGTTTGTTTCAGTTATGATGGCGAGTGCAAGTACTTCAAGAAGAGCAACCAGAAAAAAGAACCATGTGTGGCTGCTAGGCTGCCATATTGAAAAACTACCAGAAACTCGGCTCCCATCTTGGCAAGAGATTCTGCAGCGATACTTTAAGCTACATCATGCTGAGAAATTGGACATAAGCAGTGCCGCAACAACTGTTGTCGTGAGACATTATGCATCTGGGAGAAAGCACGGATCCCCACTGCAGATGAGCGGAATATCATTGCAAAACTAGAGAGAAAAGTAGAACAATACAGATCCATCCTGAAAGGAAAGAGCCGGCGATCTGTCCCTCAGATAAAGAAAGAAGAGCAGCTTCAAACCGGTCTACGTGACTTATTTGACATTGCTCATGTTGATGTCCTTGATCTGATCAAAATACCAGAGGACCGTGAATTCCTTAAGGCACAACGGGAGCTAGGTCGACGGGGCTTTATGGTTGGTGTTGACAAGGTGCTAGCAGGAAAAGAGAAGCGGACACATCAACGCGACAAGGTGTTGACTGAAAGAGAGCAGCATGAAAAAGAGAAGCAAGCAGCCCGAGAGGAGACTCTTGAGCTAGCATCATCAACAGACAGCAGTGCTGAAGCCAGTGATCATGACGACTCTGCTGTTCTATCTGCTTCAAAGAGGCAGAGCCGAAAGCGTGCAAGTAGCATTGTTACACGGGACCTAACAGCAGCTCTCGACCGCACCAAGGTTAGCGATCGATCAGCTGTTCACATCTTGTCAGCAGCAGCCTCTGCTCTGGGACACGACCCTTCAGAGCTGGCCATCAACCGCACATCGATCAGGAAATCCAGGCGGATCCAACGGAAGACAATTGCAGGTGACATCCAGGCATCCTATGCTCCAAACACAAGTCTGGTGGTTCATTGGGATGGCAAGCTCCTTCCAGACGATGGGACTAAAAAAGTTGATCGCCTTCCTGTCATTGTCAGTGACCCACAAGGAACTGGAAAGCTTCTGGGTGTGCCAAAGCTGCCAGCAGGAACTGGACTAGCAACAGCTGCTGCTGTTATGCAATGCCTCGAAGAATGGCATTTGCAAGACATGGTGGCAGGTATGAGCTTTGACAGGACAGCCAGCAACACTGGTTCAGCCCTTGGTGCATGCATTATTTTGCAGCAAAAGCTTGGACGACCACTATTACATTTTGCATGCCAGCATCACATTCTGGAACTAGTGGTAGAGGCAGCAATGGCAGCATTCAAACCATTTCTTGGTCCATCAAAAGGACCTGAGATAGCCGTCTTCAAGCGTTTTCAGTCAAACTGGAATTCCATTGACCAAAGCAAGTTTAAGCCAATGATGCCTGATGACCTGGACTCTGTAGTTTCAGGTGTATTTTTAAGTTGCAAAGAAGATGTCGTTTCATTCTGCATCCAGAAACTGGAATCGGGCCAACTACGAGATGACTACCGTGAACTTCTTGAGTTGACTATTATTCTGTTTGGTGAGCGTCCTCCGAGAGGATTCAGGTTCATGCAGCCAGGAGCCATGCATCGGGCAAGATGGATGGCCCGTGTGATTTATGGAATCAAGATCTACTTCTTCCGTGATCAGTTTCGACTGACCCCAAAGGAACTAACTGGCATAAAGCGTTTTACAGCATTTGTTTGAGCAGTGTATACCAAAGCCTGGTTCAGTGCTCCATCTGCCATTGGTGCTCCCGCTGGAGACCTAGCTCTCTTAAAAGCTCTCATTTTCTATCCTGATTCAGTGATTGCCGCAGCCACCAGCAAAAAGCTTTCCAATCACTTGTGGTACCTCAGCGAAGAACTGGCAGGACTTGCTCTGTTTGACGATAGTATTGAGCTTGATGTCAAGCGAATGATAGTAGCTGCTCTTAAAGAAGAATGCCAAGAGAATCCTCAACCACAGGTACATGTGGATCTTACAGCAAAAGAAGTCATCGCTGCCAAGACTGTTGCAGATTTTGTTACTTCTGCCTCACTGCGAATTTTTACTGCATTCAAAGTCAATACTGACTTCCTAGAAAAGGACCCTGGTGAGTGGGCCGATGACCCATCATTTCAGTCATCACAGCAAGTCTTGCGCGGTATTGCCACTGTCAACGACTTTGCAGAACGTGGTGTAGCATTAATACAGGACTACATTCAAATCTTGACAAAGGATGAACAGCAGCGCCAGTACCTGTTGCATGTTGTTGAGTGGCATCGCCATCAGTTCCCCGACGCAAAGAAGATAAGGAGGAAATAATTTACCACAGAACTTATTAATGAGGAATCAATGGTCTGGAGGACTCTTACTCTGTGTGTTTATGATGACTGTCATACATTCTTACTGATTTGGGATTACATCTGAGTGTTAGTTTATTAAAAACAATTATGTGTGTCGATACTGAAACATTGTAATTTTCAACCCATGTGTGACAGTAGTAAATAAAGTCGTATCGAAACCATCTTTGGCAAATTTCATTTTTTCACAATAAGGAACAACGTTAGCAACAAGCACCTGAAAAAAGTCCAATTTTATTTTTTGGTGTACATTTGAGGACCACCCTAATGTATATATATATATATATATGTAAATATACAGTCACGTGAAAAAGTAAGTACACCCCATGTAAAGTTTTGACTCTTTCAACATATTTCAACATACAGCTATTTGATCTTCATTTCAACAATATTGATAGATAAAGGTGCTATCATATTGTTGCAGTTTTTAGAACCTTCACATGTAAATTTAGGAGTAAATTCCCTTATAAATAACCCCTGTATACATTTCCCCTTAATTGGCTGTTAATTAAAGATTGCACCTTAGTTAGTCCTTGTACAACACGTAGGACACCATAGGACCTCTCAATAGTTATGTCATTAGTATGTGTTTCAGGTAAAGCTGTGTTTCCAATAGTCGACTCTACGTTGCATCAATCAAATGAGATAGATCCCTTTCAATATCCCCAATGGCCTCCTAAAAAGTGCCAATAAGTTGCATGGGGCTGTGTTTACTGGCTCCACATCGCGCTGTTTGCCCACGAGGCCAGGATCGGAAAAGAAGGGCGTGGCCCCACCTCGTCATCAAAGGTGGAGCCAGAGAGCCCTCGTCATCAAAGGTGGAGCCAGGGAGCCCTCGTCATCAAAGGTGGAGTCAGCCAGCCTTACCAACCAACCAGGGCTCGGTGAGCATGGCTTGAGAGGGCGTGGCAAGAATGATCTGGCAAGTTCGAGAAAGTTCCACGGGGGTGGTTATAGCACCCGTGGCGCGAGGCCCCCAGGCAGATGAGCGAGGAGAGGCGGCAGATGAGCTTCAGAGGCGGTAGACCAAGGAGCACCGAAAGACGCATAAGAAAGCAGGAGAGACCAAGCTGCGAGAAGCCCCGAAACGCTTCTTCGAACAGCCCTGCCGCGTGAAGCTCTGACGCGCTGCTGCAAGCAGCCCGGCCGTGAGAACCCGAGTGCGGGGAGTGGGCGGCCGCTCGCTTGCAGCCCTGCCGTTCTGCACGGACCCTTCTCATCCCTCCAGTCATTCCTGCCTGCAATTCCCTATTCGTGTGAGTCTGTTTGTATTGTCCTGTGGGTATAAGTAAGCCAGTTTAAGCATTGCACTGTGTCTTCTTTTCCTGTATATTACTTTTATTTCTCCTCTTCCTTTGGTTTTTGTATAGTTAATATTAAATACCTGTTCCTCCTTACTTTGGTTTCATTCTCGTCCGATCGTCTTCGTGTTTTCCCGATTGAATATCTGTGGCATGATTTTGGCAGAACCGCTTACAATCGGGTTTCGTCCATTGCTAACGGCTCGGATTCCGGATTACTAAACCGCTCGGCAAATACCATCTTGTCCGGGATTCGAGCTGTACTTGTCTTCCTGTTTTGCGGAGGGATTGATAAAGGTATTCGGGCTAATACCTGGACCAATAACCCTGATCAATCCCACCCCGCAAAAGAGCGTTACAAGTACCAGGACCGGTCGGACGGCCAGCTTAAAAAGACGAGGGGATTAAACCCCCCTCGGTAAGGGGAGTGCCGTCTCCCGGATCCGTAACAATATAACAAATATCACGAAACATTTACATTTTGTAGTCAATTGTATAATTTAAATAAACATAAAGGCAAATTTCGCTTGTGGAAAAAGTAAGTACACCCTTAGCTCTAATAGGTGGTATTGCCCCCTTTGGCAGAAACAACCTCAAGTAGGTGTGTCTTATAACTGTCTACCAGTCTCTGACATCGGCTGGGAGAAATTTTTGCCCACTCCTCCATGCAGAATTTTTGCAACTGTGCGATGTTTGAGGGGTTTCTTGCATGCACAGCTCGTTTCAAATCCCCCCACAACATCCCACAACATCCCCACCATTTCTTTATTTTCAGCCATTCCTTGGTGGATTTACTGTTATGTTTACGGTCATTGTCATGTTACAAGGTCCACCTTCAGTTGAGCTTCAACTTTCCGACAGATGGCCTCACATTATCCTCAAGCACCCTCTGGTACAATGAAGAATTCATCGTGGATTTTATGATGGTGAGCTGCCTAGGCCCTGATGCAGCAAAGCTGCCCCAAACCATAATATTTCCACCACCATGCTTTACAGTTGGTATCAGGTTCTTGTGGTCAAATGCTGTTTTTGGTTTTCGCCAAACATGTCTTCTGTTACTGTGGCCAAGTAGCTCTACCTTTGACTCAACTGTCCAGAGCACATTGTTCCAGAAGTGCTGGTGTTTGCCTAGGTGTTCATTGGCAAACGTTAGTCTTGCCCTGATGTTCTTTCTGGACAGCAAAGGTTTCCTCCTGGCACACCTCCCATGTAGATCAAATTTGTGCAGCCTCTTTCGAATGGTAGACTCGTGCACTTTGACATCAACAGTGGCAAGAGCTACCTGTAGGTCCCGTGATGACATTCTGGGGTTCTTAGAGACTTCTTTCAGCATCTTGCGGTCTGCTCTCGGGCTGAACTTGCTGGGGCGGCCTAGCCTGAACAAGTTGGCAGTTATTTGGAATCTCCTCCACTTGTAGATGATCTTCCGGACAGTCGAATGATTGATTTCAAATTGTTTGGAGATCTTTTTAAATCCCTTCTGAGATTCGTAGGCATCTATAACCTTCTTTCTGAAGGCCTCAGAGAGCTCTTTTGATCTTGGCATGGTGATGCCGCACATTTCAACAACAAAGAGCAAACCAAACGAAATGTCTGAGGTTTAAATAAGACAGGTTCCTCCAAGATCCTCTCTAACGATGTTCTCATCATTTGCTGGTGCACCTGATTCTAATTTTAGGTATTTGAAGTGGTGATAAATGTAGGGGTGTACTTACCTTTTCCACATGCGAAATTTGCATTTATGTTTATTTAAATTATACAATGGACTACAAAATGTAAATGTTTCATGATATTTGTTATATTATATCACCTTTATCTGTCAATATTGTTGAAATGAAGATCAAATAGCTGTATGTTGAAATATGTTGAAAAAGTCAAAACTTTACATGGGGTGTACTTACTTTTTCACGTGACTGTACATAGGGGAGGGGTGGTGCAGACTGGAAGTTTGGGACGATTACACCTCACCACCACGTAATTTAAAACACCTCACCACCAAGTAATTCAAAACACCTCACCACCATGTAATTCAAAACACCTCACCACCATGTAATTCAAAACACCTCACCACCATGTAATTCAAAACACCTCACCACCACGTAATTCAAAATACCTCACCACCAAGTAATTCAAAACACCTCTCCACCAAGTAATTTAAAACACCTCACAGCCATAAAACACGTAATAAAAACACCTCACCACCACGAAATTAAAAACACCTCACCACCACGAAATTAAAAACACCTCACCACCACAAAATTGAAAACACCTCACAGCCATAAAACACGTAATAAAAACACCTCACCACCACAAAACTAGAAACACCTCACAGCCATAAAACACGTAATAAAAACACCTCACAGCCATCAAACACGAAATAAAAACACCTCACAGCCATCAAACACGTAATAAAAACACCTCACAGCCATAAAACACGTAATAAAAACACCTCACCACCACGAAATTAAAAACACCTCACATCCATAAAACACGTAATAAAAACACCTCACCACCACAAAACTAGAAACACGTCACAGCCATAAAACACGTAATAAAAACACCTCACAGCCATAAAACACGTAATAAAAACACCTCACCACCACAAAATTAAAAACACCTCACAGCCATTAAACACATAATAAAAACACCTCACAGCCACGAAATTAAAAACACCTCACAGCCATAAAACACGTAATAAAAACACCTCAGCCACAAAATTAAAAACGCCTCACCCCCAACGTCATTTAAAAACACCTCACCACCAAGTAATTTTAAACACCTCACCACCCCATAATTAAAAACACCTCACCACCACGTAATTATAAACACCTCACCACCAATTAATTGAAAACACCTCACCACCATGTGATTTTAAAACACCTCACCAACACGTGATTTAAAAACACCACCACCACGTCATTTAAAAACACCTCACCACCACATAATTCAAAATACCTCACCACCACGTGATTCAAAACCACCACAACGTTATTAAAAACACTTCACAACCACGGAAACAAAAGTTTGAGGGAGTCGTTAAGTGACAACACAGACACTGCCCAGATGTGT
>NW_027619886.1:0-27168 GCF_964187855.1 Myxine glutinosa
CGATGTCACGATTGTTGTGCTGCTCTCCGACCATGAGAACTGCAACGTCATTGTTGACTGGCCCTCCCCTTCCCCCTCCCCCCTCCACCCTACCCCCTCCCCTTCCCCCCCTCTTTTCCCCCTCCCCCTCCCTTTTCCCCCTCCCCCTCTCCTCCCCTCCCCTCTCCTCCCCTCCTCCCCCCAATTCCCCTCCCCTCCCCCTCCCCTTCCCCCCTCACGTTTATACACAGAATGCCGGGTACTTCCCCCCCCCTCTTCTCCCCTCCCCCCCCTCTCCTCCCCTCCCCCTCCCCCCTCCCACCCCTCTCCTCTCCCTCCCCTCCCCCTCTCCCCCTCCCCCCTCACGTTATACACGGACATGCCGGGTACTTCCCCCCCCTCTTCCTCCCCTCCCCCCTCCCCCCCCTCTCCTCCCCTCCCCCCTCCCCTCCCCCCCGTTCCCCTCCCCTCCTCTTCCCCCCGCCCGGCAATGCCGGGTACTTCTGCTAGTATATATATATTTATACTATATATATATATATATATATATATATATATATTTATATATATATATATATAGTATATATATATATATTATATATATAATATATATACATGTACAGTATATAGTATATATATATATATATAGTATATATATAATAAAAGGCAGTGTTTGTGTGTCCGTCCGTCTGTCCGTCTGTCTCTTCCATAACTCCAAACTATGCAACATAGCGGCCCCAAACTTTGCATGCATACACCTGGACACCAAAAGACTGCAATGATGAAAACTGGGTATTTGGGTGTGTCATATTATAACATCCTTTTTGAATACTAGGGCATGCCCGTACTATATATATAGGACGTGCCCGTAAGTGCGTGATGTTACCGTACAATGAATGTATCGTCCCGACGCCGCAGCTCGGATGGCGCTGCAGTTAATCGGGCCCCCAAATTCCTCATCGACGATAACTAAACAATATATTATATGAATCGCACCGTACATACCTCCTTCTAGATCTTGTTATTGTCTTGATATACTCACTCAGCTCACTCTATCACGACTGAGTCCTCCCAGCTCCTCCAAATGGCGCCCGCTAGCCGCTACGTAAGTCCGGAAGGTGACGTCCTCATTTGACTGTCCGGAAGGTCGCAAATCGCAGTTACGATGAATCGCAAATTAGTTTTAATTAGTTTTAAAACATAGTTTAACGGCAACATAGTTTGCCGACGGGAAATAAATGAATACGCTCTCAAATGTGCCATCCGAGGCAGAGTCTGTTCGCCACGTTCGGCACACGTGATAGCTCGCTGCTCTCTGATTGGTTGAATCGTTTTTTGGACATAGCTCGGTAACTACTTCTGCCGATTAATTTAAAACCTTGAAAAGGCACATCCTCGGGTCCCCAGCAATATACCTGGCAAGTTTCAAGTATATCGGACCGGTAGTTGTCGAGAAACAGCGGTCACAGACAAACATACATACAAACATACAAACATACAAACATACAAACATACACACAGAGATTGCTGGAATTATAGATAGATTATTAATAAAAACCCGAAAAAGGCTTACCAATATGGCGGCCCGCCATTTTGGTCAGCCACTGCCACTCGCTGGGTTCTTAAGTCGCCATTTGTTTTGGCCTCATCTAACGTGCCTTGCCTTGGAAACACGATCGATGGGCATTACATAATTGAAGCATATCATCAAAATCTGGATTCGGATATGTGGATTTGATGCTGTAGACTAAATAAATGTCCAAATCTGGAGTGAAATCTGTCGAAATTTACCATATCTCGAGATTTTTATAACTAAGTGTATATATTAATTTATTTAAGCGAGGCTGTCATTCGCCTTCTGGGGTTCGTTTTTTAAATTTAACTTAACTAGGGCATGCCCGTACTATATCTATATCTAAAATTATATCCCCCCCCTCTATTTACATGAAATGGTTTGGTCCAAAGCGAACGGCTTGCGAGTGGTGACAATCCCCCCCCTCTATTTACATGCAATGGTTTGGTCCAAAGCGAACGGCTTCCGGAGTTTGGTAAAGAAATCGCCATCGCGTGCACAAACGCGCAGGAAAGCGAATGAATCGCAAATTCGTTTTTATTAGTTGTAAAACATAGTTTAACGCCAACATAGTTTGCAACGTGAAATAAATGAATACGCTCTCAAATGTGCCATCCGAGGCAGAGTGTGCCCGCCACGTTCGGCACACGCGATCGTTCGCTGCTCTCTGATTGGTTGAATCGTTTTTTGGACATAGCTCGGTAAGTAATTGTCCGATTAATATGAAACCTTGAAAAGGCACATCCTCGGGTCCCCCAGCAATATACCTGGCAAGTTAAAAGTATATCGGACCCGTGGTTGTCGAGAAACAGCGGTCACAGACAAACGTACAGACAGAGATTACTGGAATTATAGATAGATATCAATTTTGACTTAATTCATACTTCCATGGGATAAGGTGTCACTCCACTGTACCTGCGATCTATTTTTAAATTCCTCGGCCATTTCAACCAGAAGACAATCAGCGTTCTATCGCTTGCCAAGCAGCCGTTCCTTATCACCCATTTCGTTGGAGTGCTTGCTGGAGTGCGTAGGCATTTGGAGACATTGATTTACTTTGTTACATCATATGCATCCCCACACCTACCCTCCACACTCATCCCCTCACACTCCTCGAACACTTTGCCACATTTGTCTGTTGTTTCAGGCAGTTACAATCATGTTTGCTTGTTTTTACGTCAATTTAGCGTAAATTGTTTGTTATACAAACCATCACCTGAGGAATGTGTCCGCCCCACTCACTTACACACACACCATTCTACCGAGCAGCATGAGCTGCCAGGGTATTTGATTTAACGTGCCAACAGTTGAAAGTCACGTGTTTGAGTTTCTGGACGCAGCTTGTTTGGTGTGTCCAGATTTGTCCACCCCCTTGTTTGGGTTGATAAATGGAGGTTTAGAGTTATTTCTTCAGTCTTGAGAAAGGTTAGCGGATACACGGTTGTTTTGTGTTTCTGGTTGAAACATCGAGTCATAGTTGTTCAATTAAATCTCTCTCCAAGCTCCTACTTTGAAAGCTATAGCACCGAAACGCGATGCATACAGCGATTTGCAGGTATGAAGATCAGGCATTCGACAATATGAGTGGGGAAAGTGATATTTTTTTTTTGAGCGCTTTATCCTACAGCAACCATTGTGGCCTGTTCCAAGTCAAGGCATTTTTGAGCAGGCCAAACCAAAATGGCAGCATAAGACCCCCGTGAGATGAAAGTGGGCTCACCAAGATGGCTGGAGAGTGGAGAGAGTTGGCTGAGGACAGATGGAAGTGGAGGAGTATGCGATCAAGTCAGGGCAGAAGCTTGGTGCCATTGGACCTCACCCCTTATAAAGGGAAGAAGAGGAGAATAACTCCGTTTTCATTTATGGACTCCCTTGGAGTCCCTTAGTATGCATGCAAAGTTTCGGGCCACTAGATTTCATGGGTTTGTAGTTTTAGACGACACACACTGGCATCTATATAATAATAGCGTAAGGACTCGACTTTGTTATCCCTTTTACGCCGCACCCAGTGACCCGATGCCCACGGTACTAATGGATTTACGATCTAAGAACCGCGCTCTTTGTTTATCAAGTACAGCCATACTCGAAAAATCTGAATTAGCCGACGTTGGGGCCCAAAAGCATCAGATTAACTGCCGATACGACGCCATCTTACGACGCCATCGTATTGGCGTCTGCTGGGCGAAGGCGAAGCGAGCCGTCCGCTGATTGGACAGTCGAGTGGTGTGAACATGGGTGGTGTGAACCAAATGGTCTTTTTTATTCCCTTGAACATTTTAAATTAGGATATATAAGGAAACGTCTTTATCGTCATTTTAATAAAGTTAAATGGAGTGACGTTGCGATACTCGGGGTGCGTTGCATAAATCCTCGTAACTCAGAGAGGTGTAGCAGGTGGCGAGACGTAAGGAAGCTTAAAGATAACGAGCTGAAAACAGACGAACGATATGTCAATCTCTTTCTACACCGAACGGAAATAAAAGTATGAGAGCGGGAAGGCATGGCCTGAGCACTTCGAGCAGAGAGGACTGATTGGACTTAACTTAAAGAGAAAAAATTGGAGTTTAACGGAAGAAGAAGATCCCATGAGCGCTCCCCGATGCCATCCATAATGGTACACTCTATCCATACACCACATCCTCCCTTCCGTGGATGTTCCACGGGTTTCGGCTAGTCTATATAATAATAGCGTAAGGACTCGACTTTGTTATCCCCTTTTACGCCGCACCCAGTGACCCGATGCCCACGGCACTAATGGATTTACGATCTACGAACCACGCACTTTGTTTATCACGTACAGTCATACTCGAAAAATCTGAATTAGCCGACGTTGGGGCCCAAAAGCATCCGATTAACTGCCGATACGACGCCATCTTACGACGCCATCGTATTGGCGTCTGCTGGGCGAAGGCGAAGCAAGCCGTCCGCTGATTGGACAGGTGAAGGCGAAAGCAAGTCGTCCACTGAGTGGACAATCCAGAGCATGCATTTGTGCCGGTGTCGGCGATCGTTGTTCATATACGCACTCTTCATTCTCATCTTTCTTCCTAACTCTTACTCAGACAAGCAAATCCCCTATGCCATCCATAATGGTACACTATCCATACACCACATCCTCCCTTCCGTGGATGTTCCACGGGTTTCGGCTAGTTTATTATTATTACCAGCAAAGGTACCCGGCACTGCTGGGCAACTATGATTATATATATATCTGTATATGCATATCTAGAAATGATTTCACAATGTCTCCGATTTACTGTCCTACGGTACATCTAATTTTCTGATGGTTCGAAGCTTTTCTTTCTCATCGTGATGTAAATATTTTATTGGATACTCTCAATGTAGAACTTCAGCATGTTTATTCGTGGCTAAAGACAAATAGATTGCCATTAAATATCGAGAAAACAAATTATATATTTTTTTTTCAGCAACTTCGTGGACAAGTCTGTGCTTCGTGGACATTTTATTTGATGATGCAAAGATATTGAGGGTTCATTAAAAACATTTTTTATTGGACTCTTGATTGATGAAGAATTGATGTGGAAAATGCATTTACAGTAGTTATTTCGGCAAATGGATTTCTTGAAATATTGGTGTCGTAAAGAAATGAAAATATTATTTTCCGAAATCACATTTTATGCAATATTCCACCTTGATATTGTCTCGACTGAATTACGACACAGTTGTTTGGGGCGACTACTTAAAATACAGTTGTACACCATTTTGGTTTTACAATACCGAGTTATGAGAATAATATGTAGTGAAGTTTCACAAGCACAATGAAATACTATTTTTTTTATGATAAGAAGGTTTCGAAAATAGAAGAACTACACATTTATCATTTATGGGAACTAATGTTCCGGTTGAATTGAAATAAGACGTCCCAAAAAACTTGCTCAAATTTTTGTTTAAAATGAACTCATTCACGATTTCCTAACAAGTCAAACTGATACGTACCATTTACATACAACAAACAAGAACTTTGCAAACAAAACTATTATTGACCAAAACCACTATTTATATGAGACCAAAGTTATGCGATTCACTTGAAGTGAGCTTTTTTTTTTGTATACAAGATCGAGGCTCGTGTGAGAGCTGACATTGATCACAAAAAGACAAACTGACACATAAAACATAAAACATCATAAAGGGATCAGGAGACAAGATGGAGAGCAGGGACATCGGGAGATCTATGGGAGGGAGAGGGCTTGGGGGGAGGAGGCATGGGAAGGGTGGTGGGGGTGGGAGAGGTATAAAACACAAGGATACTGCTAGGACTTCCAGGAAAGAAGTCGGTATTTCAAAAAAGTGGATCTGGGGTGAATTAATGGGGGTAGAAAAGATCAAGGTTTTGGATGGGGGAAGATAAGAGATGGTGGTGAACAGCCGTTTTAAAGACCTGGAGGGAGGAGTGGGATTGAAGAGAGTGAGGGAGTTTGTTCCAGAGGAGGGAGAAAAGAGGAATGAAGGAGTGAAGGTTAGCAGAGAGTCTTGATTTTGGCAGTTTAACCAGCTTTAGGCAAACTATTGGTGTTAATACTTTTAAACACCATCTCAAAAGTTTATTTTAGAGAAGCATATTACAAATTGATGTCGTCAGTAATCTCTGGTAATAAATGAGTAATATTTGTAATGCTAATACAAAGTAACTTATTTAAAGCAGCTGAGTCCTCCTCCGATACACTCATCCCCCCTTTGTGTTCCTTTCTGCTTGAGATTCTTTCTGTTTAGATTCTATTTGTCCACCTCATTATTCTCATTATAGGCATCCCATTTCACAATATTTATTTATTTCTGTCTCTTCATTTTTAGCTCACCTGTAACGAAGTTCAGGGGAGCCTATGCGATGGCGCGTTGTCCGTCCGTCCGTCCGTCCGTCCTTCAGTCAGTCCGTAAACACTTGAAACTTCTTCTCCGAAACCGCTGATGGGATATTATTATTATTATTTTTTTGTATACAAGATCGAGGCTCGTGAAAGAGCTAACATTAATCACACAAAAAGACAAACCGACACACAAAACACAAAAAACAAGGGGAGCGGCAGACAAGATGGGGAGAGAGGGGGAAGGACACAAACACAACATTTGAGAGCAGGGACATCGGGAGGACTTGGGGGGAGGTGGGAGAGGAATAAAACATATGAACACTGCAAGGACTCTGGGGTGAATTACCGGGGGTAGAAAAGATCAAGGTTTTGGATGAGGGAAGATAAGAGATGGTGGTGAACAGCTGTTTTAAAGACCTGGAGGGAGCAGTGGGATTGAAGGGAGTGGGGGAGTTTGTTCCAGAGGCGGAAGAAAAGGGGAATGAAAGAGTGAAGGTGAGCAGAGAGCCTAGACTTTGGCAGTTTAACCATAAGAGGGTTGCAGGCAGATCTTGTGCGACCTGAAGGAATATTGGGGGGACAGAGCACAGAGAGAGCTGGGGGAGCAAGGCCGGAGAGGAGTCGGTAGAAGACAGAAAGACCACCAACCTGCCTGCGGTGAGTGAGTGAAAGGCCCTCGGAGTTGACTACATCGCAGGAGATTCCAATGATTCTGAAAGCTTTGGCCTCAACAGCGTGAAGCCGAGCAAGGTGTGAGGCAGGAGCACCAGCCCAGAGGGAGGAACAGTATTCCATTGAGCTGCGGATGAAAGCCTTGTATGTGGTGATGAGCTCAGGTGTGCCAAGGAAGGACTTCACACAACGGAGGATGCCCAGTCGGTGACTGGCTTTGGAGGCCAGTTTGGAAATGTGGTTTTCCCAAGAAAGATCATGGCAGATAGTGAGACCCAAAAGCTTGAGCGACAGAACTTCTTGGAGAGGATTGTTGAGAAAGTAGATGGGAGGGTTGTCCAGTCGGTCCTTTCGGAGGGACATTGTAAGAATGTGAGATTTGTCAGGATTGAAAGACATGTTCCACTTGTTTGACCAGTCTGTGATTTTGTCCAGGTCTGCAGAGAGTGAGGAGGCTGCAGACTGCCGATCTGAGGGATGAGGAATGGAGCGGCAGATAGTGGAGTCATCAGCAAAGAGATAGAGAGGATTTTCCAGAGAGTCGGAGAGGTCATTGATGAAGACCAGAAATAGCACAGGGCCCAGAACACTGCCTTGGGGAACACCAGCCTGAACAGGAAGAGGAGATGAGAGAAACCCATTCAGGGCCACACGTTGACTACGACCAGAGAGGAAGTCCGCCAGCCATGAGTGGAGATTTCCCTGAATACCATAGGAGGTGAGTTTGGTGAGCAGAGCTGGGTGCCAGACCGTATCGAATGCACGTGAAATGTCATGGGAGACAGCTCTAATTTCCTGTTTGGCGTTGAGGACCTCCATCCATTGTTGAGAAAGCAGAAGCAGCATGTCCAGAGTAGAGTGACCAGGTCTGAAACCAAATTGATGATCAGAGATCAAGCCATTGGAGAAGAGGAAAGATTTCATATCTGAAGCAATGATGGATTCCATGACTTTGCTGATAATTGGGAGAAGGCTGATTGGTCTGTAGTTGCTAGGATCTGTTTTTGCACCTTTTTTGTGCAAAGCGGTGATGTTGGCTGATTTCCAAGCAGATGGCAGATGGCCTTGAGCAAAAGAGAGGGTGAGGAGAACAGAAAGAGGGAGTGAAAGAGCGGAAGAACATGATTTTAGGACCCGTGGGCTGATGCCGTCAGGACCAGTTGCAGAATCAGAGTCGAGGGTTGACAGAAACTTTTCCACCTTGTCAGGAGGAAAGGACACAGAGTCCAGGAGCAGCTGGGTACGACTGGGTATGGTGGGTACAGAGAGGGATGGGTGTGGGACACAAAATTTAGAGGCAAACACAGAGTTGAGGCATTCAGCTTTTTCACGTGCGGAGTCAGCCGTTAAGCCGTTTGAGGTGAGGGAGGGGATGGAGGGGGAACAAACACCAGAAACAGATTTGACCAGACGCCACCAGGATTTGGAAGAGGGAGACAGATAAGAGAGTTCGGTCTTGAGAACAGTGAGATATCGTTTCCTGGCTCTCCTGAGGGTGGACACACACTTGTTTCGGGCTTTGTGAAAGGAAATGAGATTTCCTTCCGTTGGATTTGCTTTCCAGGAGACGAAAGCAAGTTGTTTCAGGGCAACAGCCTCACCACAAGATTCCGTGTACCATGGACGGGAGGAAGGGTATGACAACTGAAGACGAGATGGGATAAAACTGTGCATGAGAGAGAGCAATTTACTTTGAAAGAATTCTTAGGATGAGTTGATGTCAGAGGCGGTAGAGATGGGAGACCAGTCCAGATGATTGATGGCTGCTTGAAGACCGTGCCAGTTGGCCTGAGTGAGATGCCAGACTCGTCGACGCTGAGGAGGCTCTCTGAGAATGGTCAGAGAGATGTCCACTTTGACAAGCACATGATCAGATGAGCCGATTGGAGCAGAAGAAGAGCAGCAGACATTTTCAGGGAAGCTAGTCATAACCAAGTCCAGAAGAGAAGATGCTCCGTTGACTGAGATCCGGGTCGGGAAATTGACAGATTGTGTCAGTCCCAGTGAGTCGCAGAAGTCCTTTGCTGAAGAGCCATGGCTGGTGAGAGAGGTACCCACACCCAGCCAACTGGCATGGTGACAATTGAAATCACCACATATGAGGAAGAGAGAGTTGGGATGGGTCGATAGAAGTTGGTCCATATTATCAGACAGTGAGATGTAGATGGAGTCATCACTGATTGGTGGACGGTACAACACACATATGAACAAAAGGTGGGAGTGAAGGGGGAGCCGTAGCCAAAGGTATTCCTGGGGGTGAGGTGGAGAGAGGGCAGTGGAGGGCGAGTGAGGAAGAGAGTTTTTTATAAAGATAGCAACCCCACCTCCAGGACGAG
Organism: Myxine glutinosa; assembly: GCF_964187855.1. Taxonomy (NCBI): domain Eukaryota; kingdom Metazoa; phylum Chordata; class Myxini; order Myxiniformes; family Myxinidae; genus Myxine; species Myxine glutinosa. The sequence goes on from NW_027619886.1 coordinate 9,387, forward strand.
GCTCAGGTCTATCATACCGGAGGAGGGAGTAACCTGGGAGAGATACCAAGGCATCAGAGACATCATGAATGAGGAAAGTTTCTGTGAAGCAGATCACATCTGGTTTGTCAGAAGCAACCTGTATGGAGAGATCAGTCAAGTTTGAGCGAAGGCCCCGGATGTTTGAGGTCCATACCGTTAATGAAGAGGAAGGGGGAGCATCGGGTACAGAACAGGGGGGGGAGGGGTAGGGTAAGATGTGGAAGAGGAGAAAGAGGTAGGGAGAGCTGTTGAAGGTGTGTCAGAGATTTCATAGATTTCAGAATAGCTTGGAGAAAGGGAAGAATGGGGCGGACAAAAGGTTTGATGGAGATTGGGTGAGGCACAGTGAGGTGTTATTTGGGGAGGGGGAAGAGCGAGGCAGAAGGTTGGGGGAGATGAAGGTGAAAGTTGGAAGGGGGAAGAAGCAGGGAGGATGCTTTGAGGAGGAGGGGTGAGAGGGGAGTCTAGGAGGGGAGGAGCGAGGGAGAGTCTCGGAGGGGAGGGGTGTGGGAGGAGTTTAGGAGGGAGAGGAGGGAAGGGGCAAGGGGGGAGATTTGAAAGGGATGGGTGATGGGGAGGATTTGGAGGGAAGGGGGGATGGGGAAGATTTGGAGGGGAGGGGTGAGATTGGATTTTGAGAAGTGTACGATTCATGGGAAACGAACATTTTTTGCAAAATGAGTTTGAGACCTTCGAGTCAAAAATACGTTTGAGGACGCTGAAGGAGGGGTGGAGTTCTGGAGAGTTTAGGGAATGTAGAAAAGAGGAACTGTAGGAGATGGTATTATTTTTTTTTTTTGGAATGGATAGATTTGGTGAGCAAGACGAAAGCATCCTTTTGTAGGAGAAGAAGATGAAGGTGTTATAATATATGAGAGAAAATAGTTGTTCAGGGGAGAGATTATACATTTCTAACCACGTGATCGTGTGATCGCGAACAACGTGAACGAAGAACGAACGAACAAATAAGAACAACAAATAAACGAATAAGACCTGAGAAGGAAATATTTTTTGGGTTTTTTTTTTTTTTGAGTAGAGATATTAACAAGGAGGTATGGGGTGAACGACTGGGATGAAACAGAGAACGAAAATAATTGCAGCGCATTCGACGAACAGCTGAGAGAAAACAAAACCACAAGGTCGGAGACGGTACTGGTAGGCTAAGCCTACGAGTACTAGGCCTCAGAATACTCAATACGCAGTAACCGACGATTGTGTATACATATTACATGTACGAAAAAATTAGCACCGAAAATTTTCCTAAAGATACACTGTAGGTACACACACAGAAAGGTAGATACAGTCTCGACAAAAACACAATTGTGAAAGATTACTTAGCTTCGAAAGCGTGAGCGCATGGAACAGCTTCGAAAAGGAGCTGCTTCGAAAGAACAGCTTCGAAAAACTTAAACTTAAACTTAACTTAAACTGGGAAAAGCTGAGAATGAAAGTTATTTGAGCACAAAAAAGACGGACCGCTGAGAAAAACAAAGCCTCAAGGTTGGACACTGTACAAGGCCTCAGAAGACACGATACGAATTAACACGATTTTCTGTACAGGTATGAAAGATTTGCACCGAAAAAACTTTCTCGGGACACAATATAGGTACACACACCATAAAATAAATACAGTTATAGCCGGCGAAGCCGGTGTTGTCAATAAACGAGTACGTATTATGTTGAAAACCTGATTATGTCTTGGCTCGAGAATCCGAAGCGCCGTGGGCGCAGCCATCTTGCGTGGGCGGAAGTATGCATAACAAATTTAAAACGTTCATTAGGAGTTTCTTTCACCCGTCGTCGTTTGATTCACAATCTTATGCACCTCCGATGTATTAATAAAATAATTTAAGACCAACATCGGCCCGCACGGGCCTGGTTGTCTTCAACAAAATGCGTCACCAAACACCGGACCCAATGAGAGTCGAGGATTTGCAAAAATATTTCTAAAATGAAAGCGCTCAATGATGGGCGCCATCTACCGGATGCGGAAGTTTGCATAAAACAATTGCGAAAAAGTTGAATAGGAGCTTGTTTCACCCGTCGTTCTTTGATTCATAATCTAATGAAACCTGTCATTAGTAATTAAAATAAGTTAAGACCAACCTCGTTATCTTCAACGAAAATCGTCATCAAGCACCAGAACCAATGAGATTCGAGCATTTGAAAAAATATTATTACGCGTTTCGGACGGTGAAAACGGCGTCAAATATTCTAAAATTGACGAAGAATTATTTTTTAGAAATCTCGCAGCCGTACGGGATAGTTTTTCACAGCCAGAAATATGGTATAAGCGGTTTACATATTTAGTTTAGAAATACGGATCGTTTTTCACGGCCGGAAATATCCGAAGTTGAGATGGAATTCACCGAATTAATCACTGCGACGCCGGGAACTGCGACGGGAATCACTGCGACGTCTGCGACGCCGGGAACGAGGTTGGTGCAAAACAACCGAATCACGAGTAAGCATATGCTGCTCGAAATAGTTCTCATCATATGCTCAAATTTCCTAAGCTAAATCGTCATTGCTTTTGGCACTGTGAAACGTATCGAGCCACTCGCTTACTGCACAGCGAAAAAGTACGAGCACTTGAACAACGTGTTTTTCGACTCGATTCTGCAAAACGCCCGCCATGTCACTCGGTCAAAGCCAAAACGAGGAACAATGTTTCGCCTCCATTCTTCATCGCCACACCGACCTATCAGATGTGGCATGAAGGACGACGTTTATGCTTAACCACGACATAAATGTACCCAAGTCTTGGGTACCCAAGCTAATTCGTGATAACTCTTCTCTTTTACCAAGTCTTACCAGGTACGGTACCTACTACACCTACCTACTACCAACTACCTACCTACCTACCTACTACCAACTACCTAACCTACTGATGCCATGGTGATGGGTAAAATAGTGGCAAGAGGTATGCAGGTATTGGGGAGGACTGTCTGCTCTTCTCTTTTACCAAGTCTTACCAGGTATGGTACCTACTACACCTACCTACTACCAACTACCTAACCTACTGATACCATAGTGATGGGTAAAATAGTGGCAAGAGGCTTTGGCTTCGCCGGCTCATTGCGGCTTTGCAGTCGGTACTAGTAACGAAAATACAAATGGGAACAATTACTTAACTTCGATTTCGATGGACAGTGTGGAGAGCTGCGAAAAAACGAAACCTCGCCGGCAAAACCGGAAGCGGAAGCGCAAACCCGGAAGCGGAAGCGCTGTTATTTTATTATTTTATTATTGCGAAATCTCAGGAGTTTTTCAAGATATCATATTGAAACTTACACACCTTGTTTGTACACATGTGTACTGTGTAGTATATGTGTATAAAACCTGGCCCAAATTAGTCAAAGGTCAAGGTTAATGCCATCCAAAACATATATTAGGTGGCAAACAAAAAATGTATCAACCAAATTTGTTATGCACAACATTTCATTATGTAAAGGACTTGATAGGTCAAAATTTTCCAAATTACCAAATCGCTGTTTCCACAGCAACTATTGTTTATTTGGATTTCGCAAGTATTGTGCTATGCATGACATCTTTCTTGTTACTTGTAAATTTGAAGATTTTTCAAGTATATTGGTCGGTTGCGTTTGTTATTCTGTCTGTCTGTCTGTTTGTTTGTCACCGGCATACAGGTCACAATTCTAAACCAATAGTCACGAAACTTCACTAAGTTGTAGAAGTCGTCCCAATTGAGAAGCCTATTCAATTTGAAGTCAAAGGGCATCTTTAGGTCGAATTTCTAAAATCGTCATTTTTCATCCAATTGACTTGAAAGTTGAACAGGATTTGCATATTGGATCACTGAATTGGGAAACCAACTAAATTTGAGGTCAAAACGACAAAGGTCAACTCAAGGTCAAACTTCTAAAATCAATTTTCATCTGAAAATCATCACTTTTCATCCCATTAACCTGGAAATTAAACAGCAATTACATAGTGCATCACTGAATTGCGAACCAACTATTTTGAGGTCAAAGGTCAACTCAAGGTCAAACTTCCAATATCAATTTTCATCTGAAAGGTTTATCAATTTTAAACCGATTGACCCAAGCTTTGATTAAGATCGCCAATTATAATCTTAATGATATGGACAATTTTGATGGATCCATGGCAACTTTTTATTGTTGGGAGGGGTGGATTTTGCAAGTATCATGCTGTGCATGACGTCTTCTTGTTATTTCTTGGCAATTTTTTTTTTTGACAAGTACGTATGTTGATCACTCCGGTTTGTGTGTTTGTTTGTGTGTTCGTTTCTCTGTCTGTTTGCTCATTTATACCTGCCTAAAGGTCACAATTTTAAACCGATCTTCACAAAATTTCACCAAATGGTAGAGTTCGTGGTCTGACAAAATCCTTTATATTTTGAGGTCAAAAGGTCAAAAGGCCAACATAGGCCAAAAGTCAACCACATTTTTTCAAGTTTATAAAATCCTCAATTTTCATCCGATTGACTTGAAATTTGAATAGGATTTTCATATCAGCTGACTGAATTCAACCACCAACTATTTTGAGATCAACATAGGTCATAAGGTCAACATAGGTCAAAGTTCAACCACTTTTTTCAAATTTCTAAAATCCTCAATTATAATCCGATTGACTTGAAATTTGAAAAGGATTTTCAAATCAGCAAACTGAAACCAACCACTAACTATTTTTTAGGTCAACATAGGCCAAAAGGTCAACATAGGCCAAATTTCTAAAATTGTCAATTTTCATCCAATTAACTTAATTTGAAGAAGATTTTCATATTAGGTCACGTAATTCAACCACCAATTATTTGTGAAGTCAAAAGGATGTTCTACCGAGTGCCATTCTACTTTGTTCTCTTTTGCCAGGTGTCGCTCTACGAGCGATTTTTCATTCTGTCTGTCCGTCTGTCTATTTGTTTGTCTGTCAAGCACCTGCAGGTAACAATTCTAAACTGATCATCATGGATCTTTATCTAGTTGTAGAGGTAGTCATAACTGAGAAGGATATTCATTTTGAGGTCAAAGGTCAAATAGCATCTTCAGGACAGATTTGTAAAATCGTCCTTTTTAATCCGATTGACTTGAAAGTTTAACAGGATTTGCATATTGGGTCACTGAATGGGACAGACCTTCGGGAGGAGAAATCTCAGACATGTGACCATTTTGTTCGCTCATGAAGACCCAAGGTTCTGGCCTCTCACTTTCCTCGTTTTCTCACGTCCCGGTGACCCAATATCTCAGCCAACCACTGGACCCACAACTGTAAATCTCAAGGCCCCACCATGGTATAGACTATCGAGAAAGAGAACCATGGTCTTTCGTGCCAATACACACACATGTAGGATAGTCTGTTCTGTTTTCCTTTACCATTACTTGTGTGTTGTCAACGTTCTGCTCTGTGTGCTATCTTATACAAAGATATTTCACTCTTCTATGTCGACCCACCGACCACAGAAATCACAGGAGATAACGACTTCAGAATTGCCTGGAAAGTTAAGGCCATCTTGTACTTTGCAGTGAATAACGCGCGTGTCACCGATGAACAGATTGGACATTTCTGTGGAAAACAAGTTTCGTTCCATGGCAAGTCTGCTTTCCCTCTCCCTTTCCCTCTTCCCCACTGAATAAAAGGGAAATAACCATCGAATCATGTGGTAATGGAAAAGATGTAATCGGTGCATTCGTTGCCAATGGCGAGATAAACCAAAATGTACAACCTGACAACTTGATGGACTCCCAGAAGGTCTAGTTAGACAGGTCATGACATAAACGCCCAAGATTGATCCACTTCATGTAATCTACCTATCTTTGTCTTTCGTTCGTCGACACATCATTTGCAGGTGCATACATCAAGCACCAACACGACGGTGTTTATGTGTGAAGGGCTCGTCTGGATGCAGGGGGTCACTCCCCTATATTCATCCAGGCCGAAACCAATAGGACTCATGGAACTTGGAGCATTTGAGAAATTTGCATTTGTTTAATGAACACCTGGAATTACATCACCCTGATATGCGATGGCTGAGTTCCGGAGGGAATTTTTTGCCTTCCTCCACCACCACAATCTGGGCTTCTTGGCTTTTATTACTGAATGCAATATTCTATGGTGCCTCTGTCTCTGGATTTTTGATTCTGCAGCAGAATCTTGGTGTATTTGGCATCACAGCAGACTCTTTGTGGGATTATATGCCTCAACGGGTGATTTATCTGCACGTCCACTTGCAGAAGAAGAGCTTCTTTGTCCGCCCATTGCCGTCTTCATGCTGCCCATACAGCGCCTTTGTGTCTTTGTACATATCTATCCACGAAGCACCGGGCAGGCCATGCGGAACAACGTACGGCCTTCCTGAGCTGGCATGAAGGGTGGGTGGCACGGAGGTAGGCCACTTACCTTTGAGTTGTCCAGTCTGGATCCAACTCCTGACATGATTATATACTCTCGGATCGGTGCTTCGCTGGCATGGAGTTGTTTCACCAACCAGTAGGGTTTCAGTCTGATGGAATGTTAATCTGAGGGGTCTGGTCTGTCAGGATTGGTTGCTGGTGGACATTAAGGAATCCATAGTGTCTTACCAGATGTTTGGTTCATGGAATCTACCAGGAATCCACCAGCTGTTTGGTTCATGGAATCTACCAGGAATCCACCAGCTGTTTGGTTCATGGAATCTACCAGGAATCCACCAGCTGTTTGGTTCATGGAATCTACCAGGAATCCACCAGCTGTTTGGTTCATGGAATCTACCAGGAATCCACCAGCTGTTTGATTCATGGAATCTACCAGGAATCCACCAGCTGTTTGGTTCATGGAATCTACCAGGAATCCACCAGCTGTTTGGTTCATGGAATCTACCAGGAATCCACCAGCAGTTTGGTTCATGGAATCTACCAGGAATCCACCAGCTGTTTGGTTCATGGAATCTACCAAGAATCCACCAGCTGTTTGGTTCATGGAATCTACCAGGAATCCACCAGCTGTTTGGTTCATGGAATCTACCAGGAATCCACCAGCTGTTTGGTTCATGGAATCTACCAGGAATCCACCAGCTGTTTGGTTCATGGAATCTACCAGGAATCCACCAGCTGTTTGGTTCATGGAATCTACCAGGAATCCACCAACTGTTTGATTCATGGAATCTACCAGGAATCCACCAGCTGTTTGGTTCATGGAATCTACCAGGAATCCACCAGCTGTTTGGTTCATGGAATCTACCAGGAATCCACCAGCTGTTTGGTTCATGGAATCTACCAGGAATCCACCAGCTGTTTGGTTCATGGAATCTACCAAGAATCCACCAGCTGTTTGGTTCATGGAATCTACCAGGAATCCACCAGCTGTTTGGTTCATGGAATCTACCAAGAATCCACCAGCTGTTTGGTTCATGGAATCTACCAAGAATCCACCAACTGTTTGGTTCATGGAATCTACCAGGAATCCACCAGCTGTTTGGTTCATGGAATCTACCAAGAATCCACCAGCTGTTTGGTTCATGGAATCTACCAGGAATCCACCAGCTGTTTGGTTCATGGAATCTACCAAGAATCCACCAGCTGTTTGGTTCATGGAATCTACCAGGAATCCACCAGCTGTTTGGTTCATGGAATCTACCAGGAATCCACCAGCTGTTTGGTTCATGGAATCTACCAGGAATCCACCAGCTGTTTGGTTCATGGAATCTACCAGGAATCCACCAGCTGTTTGATTCATGGAATCTACCAGGAATCCACCAGCTGTTTGGTTCATGGAATCTACCAGGAATCCACCAGCTGTTTGGTTCATGGAATCTACCAGGAATCCACCAGCAGTTTGGTTCATGGAATCTACCAGGAATCCACCAGCTGTTTGGTTCATGGAATCTACCAAGAATCCACCAGCTGTTTGGTTCATGGAATCTACCAGGAATCCACCAGCTGTTTGGTTCATGGAATCTACCAGGAATCCACCAGCAGTTTGGTTCATGGAATCTACCAGGAATCCACCAGCTGTTTGGTTCATGGAATCTACCAAGAATCCACCAGCTGTTTGGTTCATGGAATCTACCAGGAATCCACCAGCTGTTTGGTTCATGGAATCTACCAGGAATCCACCAGCTGTTTGGTTCATGGAATCTACCAGGAATCCACCAGCTGTTTGGTTCATGGAATCTACCAGGAATCCACCAGCTGTTTGGTTCATGGAATCTACCAGGAATCCACCAACTGTTTGATTCAAATCGGTCGCCGTCTTGAGGTGACCATCGGGTCACAAACACTGCACTAAAGGACTAGAAACGTACTGTGGTGTAAGGCATGATTTTGTACATGACGATTCCACTGTCGTCCTTTAACGTCATACAAACAGACACACACACGCACACACACAAACATGTACAGTATAGTGCCTTCAGAAACTATTCTCACCCCTTGACTTTTCACATTTTGTGGTTTTCGAGCCTGAATTTAAAATGGATTAAATTGAGATTTTTTTGTCACTAATCTACACATAATACCCCGTAATGTCAAAGTGAATTTTTAAAATAATGTTTTTTTTTTACAAAATAATTAAAAATAAAAAGCTGAAATATGTTGAGTCAATAAGTGTGCAACCCCTTTGCTATGACACTCCAAATTGAGCCCAGGTGCATCCAATTTCCTTTGATCATCCATGAGAAATGATTTATAAAGAAACACACCTTTCTAAACAAGTTCCCACAGTTGACAGTGCATGTCAGAGCAGAAACTCTACCATGACGTCCAAGGAACTGTCGGTAGAACTCTGAGATAGAATTTTGAGGAGGTACAGATCTGGGGAAGGGTATAAAACAATTTCTAGAGTGTTGAAAGTTCCCAAGATCACAGTGAGCTCCATCATTCGTAAATGGAAAGAATATGGAACGACCCAGACTCTTCCTGGAGCTGGACATCCGAACAAATTGAGTCACCAGGTAAGAAGGACCTTGTTCAGAGAGATGGCCAAGAACCCAATGAGCACTCTGACAGAACTACAGAGTTTCTTTGCTGAGATGGGAGAAACTGCCTGAAGGACAACAGTCTCTGCAGCACTTTACATATCGAGGCTTTATGGGAGAGTGGCCACTCCTGAGACAGAAGATACTCCTGAGATAAAGTCACATGACACCACTCCTGGAGTTTGCAAAAAGGCACGTGAAAGACTCTGAGATCACGAGACAAATTATTCAGTGGTCTGATGAGATGAAAATTTAACTATTTGGCCTGAATGTGAAGTGCTATGTCTGGCGGAAACCGAGCACAGCTCATCACCCATCTAACACCATCCCTACTGTGAAGCATGGTGGTGGCAGCATCATCCTATGGGGATGCTTTTCAGTGGCAAGGACTGGGAGACTTGCAAGGATAGAGGGAACGATGAATGGAGCCAAAGACAGGCAAATCCTTGAGGAGAACCTGCTTCAGAGTGAAAAAGACCTTAGACTGCGATGAATATTTACATTGCAATAGGACAATAACCCCAAGCACACAGCTAAAACAACACTGGATTGGCTTCAGAACAAGAACATAAAATTCATTGATGGCCGAGACAAAGCCCAGATTTGAATCCCATTTAGAATCTGTGGAAAGACTTGAGGATTGCTGTTCACCGACGCTCCCCATCCAACTTGACAGTCATTGCTCCTGTGATATACTGCATGTACACATATAGTCATATATATATATATGCATACCAGTGCACATACACACACACACACACACGTGTATATATATATATATATATATATATATATATATACATATATATATATATATGTATATATATACATATATATACATACAGTTACGTGAAAAAGTAAGTACACCCCCTGCAAAGTTTTGACTTTTTCAACATATGTCAACATACAGCTATTTGATCTACATTTCAAAAATATTGATAGATAAAGGTGATATAATATATCAAATATCATGAAACATTTACATTTTGTAGTCCATTGTATAATTTAAACAAACATAAATGCAAATTTCGCATATGGAAAAAGGAAGTACGCCCCTACATTTATCACTACGTCAAATACCTAAAATTATAATCAGGTGCACCAGCTCAGGTGCAAATGATTAGAACATCGTTAGAGAGGATCTTGGGGGAACCTGTCTTATTTAAACCTCAGACATTTAGTTTGGTTTGCTCTTTGTTGTTGAAGTGTGTGCCGTCACCAGGCCTAGATCAAAAGAGCTCTCTGAGGCCTTCAGAAAGAAGGTTATAGATGCCTACAAGTCTGGGAAGTTACAAAGATCTCCAAACAATTTGAAATCAATCATTCGACTCTCCGGAAAATCATCTACAAGTGGAGCAGATTCCAAACAACTGCCAACTTGTTCAGGCCAGGCCGCCCCAGCAAGTTCAGCCTGAGAGCTGACCGCAAGATGCTGAAAGAAGTCTCTAAGAACCCCAGAATGTCATCACAGGACCTACAGGTAGCTCTTGCCACTGTTGATGTCAAAGTGCACGCGGCTACCATTAGAAAGAGGCTGCACAAATTTGATCTACATGGGAGGTGTGCCAGGAGGAAACCTTTGCTGTCCAGAAAGAACATCAGGGCAAGACTAAAGTTTGAAAATGAACACCTAGGCAAAGACCAGCCCTTCTGGAACAATGTGCTCTGGACAGATGAGTCAAAGGTAGAGCTATTTGGCCACAGTACCAGAAGACATGTTTGGTGAAAACCAAAGACAGCATTTGACCACAAGAACCTGATACCAACTGCAAAGCATGGTGGTGGAAATATTATTGTTTGGGGCAGCTTTGCTGCATCAGGGCCTGGGCAGCTCCCCATCATAGAATCCACTATGAATTTTTCATTGTACCAGAGGGTGCTTGAGGATAATGTGAGGCCATCTGTCGGATAGTTGAAGCTCAACCGAAGGTGGACCTTGCAACATGACAATGACCCTAAACATACCAGTAAATCCACCAAGGAATGGCTGAAAAGAAAGAAATGGAGGGTTCTGGAATGGCCAAGTCAACGCCCGGATCTAAATCCCATCGAGATGTTGTGGGGGATTTGAAACGAGCTGTGCATACAAGAAACACCTCAAACTTCACACAGCTGAAATAATTCTGCATGGAGGAGTGGGAAAAAATTTCTCCCAGTCGATGTCAGAGACTGGTAGACAGTTATAAGAAACGCCTACTTGAGGTTGTTTCTGCCAAAGGGGGCAAAACCACCTATTGGAGCCAAGGGTGTACTTACTTTTTCCACACGTGAAATTTGCATTTATGTTTATTTAAATTATACAATGGACTTCAAAATGTAAATGTTTCATGATATTTGTTATATTATATCACCTTTATCGATGAATATTGTTGAAATGAAGATCAAATAGCTGTATGTTGAAATATGTTGAAAAAGTCAAAACTTTACATGGGGTGTACTTACTTTTTCATGTGACTGTATATATATACTATATATATATATATATATATATATATATATATATATATATATATATATATATATATATATATATATACATACACACACACATATATATATATTGTTACGGTTTTTAGAACCTTCACTTTGTAAAATAATAATTCTTGTAAATATCCCCCTTTGTAAAGGTTGCACCCTAGTTAGGCCATGTACAACACGTAGGGCACCATAGATTCTTCTTTAGTTATTTCATTAGTATGTGTTTCAGGTAAGGATCTGTTTCCAATAGTTGAATCTGCGTTGTATTAATCAAATAACCTGAGCCCCTTCAAATATCCCCAATCTCTCTCTCTCTCCAAAGTGCCAGTAGCCGTATTGCCGTCGTCGCTGCCTTTTGGTTTGCTGGCCCCAAGCCGCCATAAGCCACGTGGCAGAATGGGAGAAAAAGGGAGGAGCGGCCAGGAACATAGGCGTGGCCCCATCAACGCGTCACGAGGGGAGGTAATAATGAACCCTCGTGACCAATCCGGGCTGAGGCGTGTTCACGGGTAGGCGGAGCAAAGCGGACGCGGCTTGATACGCGAAGCTTGCAATAAAAGCGCGGGCGCGAAGCCTTTTCATGGAGAGGCGGGAGAGAGCAGATGCGGGGGAGATCGGCAGATGCGAGAGAACAGCGCAGAGGCGGCGAATACAAGAACATTGCGCGGAGGATCGTTTGGGACGATCGTTTTCGATACGAAATGCCGTGGTTTTGAGAGCGTTCGGCACGCTATACGTACGCGCATTCCAGCCCCTCACATTTGTAAGGTCCGGTCGAGCGCCATCGACGCCAGCTGCCTGCCATTCTTCGCGGCAGACCCGCAGCCTGGAACCATCTGCCTGGACCTTCCTCCCCTACCAGCTACCTTTCGTGTGAGTCTGTCTGTTTGTCCTGGGCGTGTTATATAAGTGTATAAGGTTGCCCTATGTCCTTTTATTTCCTCTTCTTGTATATATATTCCCTTCTTTCGTTTCCTCTTTTAGATAGTAATAAATCATAATTGTTCTTCCTTCACCCTTCTTATTCTTTGGCTTCCTCTCGTCCGATCGTCTTTGTCTTTTCCCCATTGAGTACCTGTGGCACGATTTGGCCAACCGCTTTAAATCGGGTTTAGTCCTTTTGTTAACGGCCTGAGTTGTGGCTCGCTTTGCTTGGCGTGTCCATTACAGCCGCGGCTCGGGCGGGGCTCATTTCCTCGCTTACCAGAAGGCGCTGGTAATTAGGTAATAGGAACAATTGGCCTACCACCCTATTCAGCGCTGACCGGAAATGACGTCATAGCTCCAGGACCGGAGACGGCCAGCTTAATAGACGAGGGGATTACCCCCCCCCCCCTCGGTAAGGGGAGCGCTGTACTCTGAGATCCGTATCAATATATATATATATATATATATATATATACTAGCTGAGGTACCCGGCTTCGCCCGGGTTGAATAAGAATAATACAAATATATGATGAAAAGAACATGTATATTTTAGAGCAATATCACAGTACATTTCCTACATGACGTTTTGTCAATTTTCAATTTCTCAAAACCTCTTGGTATACAACATTTCTGGTTTTCTTACTTGGTGCCAAGACATAAAGATTGCTTGGTTTTCCAACCCTCGAGCAGCCCACGTACAGCTGGCCATGGGAAGTACCCAGCATTGCCGGGCAGGGGAAGGGAGGGGGGGAGGAAGAGGAGGGGAGGGGAACGGGGGGGGGAGGGGAGGAGAGGGTGGGGAGGGGAGAAGAGGGGGGGGGGGAGGGGAGAAGAGGAGGGAGGGGGAAGAGGAGGGAGGGGGAGGAGGAGAGGGGAGAAGAGGAGGGAGGGGGAGGAGGAGAGGGGAGGAGGAGGAGAGGGGAGGGGGAGGGGAGAAGAGGGGGGGAGGGGAGAAGAGGGGGGGGAGGGGAGAAGAGGAGGGAGGGGGAAGAGGAGGGAGGGGGAGGAGGAGAGGGGAGAAGAGGAGGGAGGGGGAGGAGGAGAGGGGAGGAGGAGGAGAGGGGAGGGGGAGGGGAGAAGAGGGGGGGAGGGGAGAAGAGGGGGGGGAGGGGAGAAGAGGGGGGGGGAGGGGAGAAGAGGAGGGAGGGGGAAGAGGAGGGAGGGGGAGGAGGAGAGGGGAGAAGAGGAGGGAGGGGGAGGAGGAGAGGGGAGGAGGAGGAGAGGGGAGGGGGAGGGGAGAACGGCTAGTTTGGCAAGCGATGGCAGGCTTTTTACTTTTATTTTTACCTCAATGAGGGCTATATATATATAGTCCGTGCTTGGAGCCTTCAAGTTCAACATAAAGTTTTTTTTATGAAAAATAATGCAGATGTATAACAAGCCACCAATGCAAGTTCAGAAATGAATGCAGATCCTTTACTTTGCGATACAAACGCAATTCCCGCCATTTCCACTCACGAGCGAGGCCTCCACAGTGACTGCGCCTCTTCTTCCTCCTACAACTTCGTCTCACTTCTTTCACTCAAAATGCACGAAATTCTGCTGCATGAAATTATGTAGAGGCCTCGTCGGGGGGATATAAGGTAGATAAGGAAGGCGTTGTAACAGAAGAATCAAAATAAAAGTGGAAGAACATAAGGAAATGGGAGCTATTCTGGACCCACAGCCAAACCCGACAAACCATTGCAATACACCACGAACGTCTAGCGCCGCCACAAACTACACCATGGAATTGCAGCTGGCGCGGTTTTTTTAAACCATTGATATTAAAATAAAACGTCGCCTAAAACCACCGGGATTTTATGCTGATTCCGAATCTGTGTCTAAAACTTTTCTCCGATGTGTAGTTCTTGAGTTATAAGCGGACATCCAGACAGACAGACACACACACACACACACACACACACACACACACACACACACACACACACACACACACACACACACACACACACACACACACACACACACACACACACACACACACAGACACTCCTTTATATATAGAGATATTTATATGTATATATATATATATATATATATATATATATATATATATATATATATATATATATATATATACATACATGTTGCAGATCTCAATGCCGGCCTTCTCCCCTTATGAAGGGGGGATTAGTCCCCTTGTCTTTGTCTGATGAGGCGCGACCCGAGGCCTATGACGTCCTTTTCGGACAGCGCTAAATAGGGTTGTAGGACCAGATTCGCTATTACCTAAGTACTAGCGCTGCCCTGAAACGAAGAGATAAGCCTCGCACGAATCACGTGTGTTGGTGGATACGCCGAGCGGTAGCGAACACGCGATCCGTGCCGTTATCAATTACTAGACCCCGATCCAAGTGGTTCTTATCCGTACCACGCTTACCCAATGGAGAAATCACAGAAGCGGTCGAATTGGGAAGAAAGGAAGAACAGAATTTATTCACACTATTTACAATGATGAGAAGAAGAAGACACAGTGCAGCCTTAATAACAGTCTTAACTTACTCCCCAGACAAACGGGCCCGTCTCACACACAGACACTCACACAGGGATTGCAGATGAAGGTCGGCACGTCCAGGGATGGAGGGCACGTCCACGGATGGTCAGCTCTCTCCGGTCCCCAGCTCGTGCCGCGAAGATGGATAGTAGAGACGGCAGGAGCTCTCCGCGTGTCGGTGGCGCACACGGGATAATACGGGGCGAACGGTAGGGTCTGGGCTCTGGCGGTTAATACTGGCGGCTATTGCCGCGTTCACTCGCGTGGCTGCGTACGTAATAGGCGAATAGCCTCGAAGCGCTAACACAATGAAGTGCTCTCAACCAGCCCTCTTCAATTCCTTCTCTCTCGTGCAAGTCCTCACTGCAGTCCTCCGACAAAGCACAATTCCTTCCAGTCCTGACCAAGTCCTGTTTAAGGGCTTTGTGCGGTGCCTTTTATAGGCTTGCCCCGCGAACCTTCTTGCACTTGCTAGACGCGCCTTACCATGCCCTATCACGCCATGCCTTTAGAGCCCTGGTTGGCTGGTGGCCCTTACAGTCATCACCTCTGACACGCACCTTGACGCCGCCCACCCCGACCCCGCGCTCCTCCCTCTTCTCAGGCCTACCTCGTGTCACTTGACAAGCGAGCGAACAAAGGGCAGCGAATGCTGCTGGCAGCCAAAGCGTAACAAATTGCTGCGGGTAGCCCAAAGCGTAACAAAATGAGGGATCAGCCAAATGGGGCGCGGGATCAATTATGCCCATAGGTGGATTTGGAGGGTGGATGCAAAATGAAAGGACCTAAACTCATGGCTTTACACAACGCAGATATTACTAGGGCAAATGGCCTATACTCACACATACTATGACATAACTAATACTCTAAGTGGGCCTACGTGTTGCTCATGGACAAACTATGGGGGGCAAACCTTTAGCCTTTAATGATGTCATATGTACAAATCTCAAAACCATAGCAATATATATATATATATGTATATATATGTGTGTGTATATATATATATATATATATATATATATATATATATATAACACAGTTTGTGTATGTGTGTGTGTGTAATGTTACCGATAGACTCCTAAACGGAGAGGCTCATGTGGGCCTCGTTTCCATTAATTATGACTCTTCGTTGCACCAGAATGTGATTATATGGCATCAGTAGTGAGTTTAGGACCTTTCCCATACCTCCTCCCATCTTCTTCCCCGTCTACAACAACAGAGGGGCACGGCGCTGCACGGGGGGGAGTGTGCGTCCTCCCACCGGCTCGGTTCGCCGCCATCGACGATGCGCTCCAGACGATGCGCTCCAGACGATGCGCTCCACGGGGTTACCACGAAGGGGCTCCTTGTCAGCTCCTCGTCAAGGGCGGAGCCTGGTAAACCCCCCCGCACGCACCCAATGAGAAGCAACGTGCCGATTCCATCTGGGGCGGCGCTAACGAGCCGAGGGCGTGTCACTCCCCGCCGGATATACGCGGCCCCGCGCCGGATGTGAGATGAGATGCGCCCCCAGCTGGAGAAAGAACGTTGCCTTGCCTACGACCGCTGAGAGGAAGAGAACCCGCCTGAGAAAGAACGTCACCTCTGAGCGCTGCGACGAGACCTCCCCGCATCTCTGGACCGGACCGGGTCGATTCTAACCTTTGAGCACAGGTGCACCTGGAGCCATCGCTACCCGCCTGTCCTTTCCATCAACCCCCGTGTGAGTCAGCCGTTGTCCCGTTTGCCTGTCGTCTGTTGGGGAATAATATAAGATTGTGTCTAAGTGCTTGTCTTTCTATGTTGTACCTCTAGCCCCTGTAATCTAACCTTTTCCGTAACGAATATAATCTCCTCCGGAGGTCTTGAGAACCGTATCCCTGGTGTCGTCATTTTATAACCCAGCCGGGTGTCTTCTTTTTCTTATTGAGCCAGCGTGGCGCGGCTTCGTCAACGTCGAGTATAATCGGTAACTTGTGCAGACGTGGTCATACCAAAACCGCTCGGTAAACTAACATCTAAGCCACGTCTGTAACAATATCGCCACTCACCTTGGCACCTCGTCTCCGCACCTCCTTCGCCATCTGCAAACTCTTTATTTGGTTAGCGAGCACACCATCACGATTTGAGCACCGACCTTGCACATATTCCATCACTTCCTCCCTTATCTCCTTTTTAGTTTCCCTCCGTCTCTTCTTAATTTCACTCACCCCCTCTTCCACCTCTTCTAACTTTTGCTTCACCTCTTTTATTTCCCGGTGCGTCTCCTCAATTTCGTCCTCTAAGGCTACCTTGACCGTTTCTATGTGCGTCCTCACCTCCCAGTCCTTCGTCTCCATTACCTCCGTCACCTCGTCCAACCTCGTTGTCAGTCCCTCACGTACCATCTGACATTCCGTCTTCGTCGCTATCAAGTTGTCTTTTAGTTCTTTTTGTGTCGCCTTTAACCCTCCTAGTACCGCAGTGTTCCTTTGTACCTGCTCCACTAACTCCGTCTGTCCCACCGTCAGCTGTTCCACCTCCTGCGTCAGGTCCTCTATGCCCCCCTGTAACCTAGCCGTATTATTCCTCACCTCTTTCTCCATACGCTTCTCACCTCGCTTTACCTCCTCGCGTACCCCCGAGACCTCCTCGCGTACCCCCGAGACCTCCTCGCCTACCCCGAGACCTCCTCGCCTACCCCCGAGACCTCCTCGCCTACCCCCGAGACCTCCTCGCCTACCCCCGAGACCTCCTCGCCTACCCCCGAGACCTCCTCGCCTACACCTCGTCGTATTTCCTCCTTCATCTCCTCCTTCATCTCCTCCTTCATCTCCTCCTTCATCTCCTCCTTCATCTCCTCCTTCATCTCCTCCTTCATCTCCTCCTTCATCTCCTCCTTCATCTCCTCCTTCATCTCCTCCTTCATCTCCTCCTTCATCTCCTCCTTCATCTCCTCCTTCATCTCC
>NW_027619887.1:0-27139 GCF_964187855.1 Myxine glutinosa
TGGTTTCCTGCACCAACACAAGTGCGAAAAGTGGTTTTTCAACACTATCACAAGTGCAAAAAGTGTTTTTTCCACACTAATACAAGTGCAAAAGTGGTTTCCTGCACCAACACAAGTGCGAAAAGTGGTTTTTCAACACTAACACAAGTGCGAAAAGTGGTTTTTCAACACTAACACAAGTGCGAAAAGTGGTTTTTCAACACTATCACAAGTGCAAAAAGTGTTTTTTCCACACTAATACAAGTGCAAAAGTGGTTTCCTGCACCAACACAAGTGCGAAAAGTGGTTTTTCAACACTATCACAAGTGCAAAAAGTGTTTTTTCCACACTAATACAAGTGCAAAAGTGGTTTCCTGCACCAACACAAGTGCGAAAAGTGGTTTTTCAACACTAACACAAGTGCGAAAAGTGGTTTTTCAACACTAACACAAGTGCGAAAAGTGGTTTTTCAACACTAATACAAGTGCAAAAGTGGTTTCCTGCACCAACACAAGTGCGAAAAGTGGTTTTTCAACACTAACACAAGTGCGAAAAGTGGTTTTTCAACACTATCACAAGTGCAAAAAGTGTTTTTTCCACACTAATACAAGCGCAAAAGTGGTTTCCTTCACCAACACAAGTGCGAAAAGTGGTTTTTCAACACTAACACAAGTGCGAAAAGTGGTTTTTCAACACTAACACAAGTGCGAAAAGTGGTTTTTCAACACTATCACAAGTGCAAAAAGTGTTTTTTCCACACTAATACAAGTGCAAAAGTGGTTTCCTGCACCAACACAAGTGCGAAAAGTGGTTTTTCAACACTAACACAAGTGCGAAAAGTGGTTTTTCAACACTATCACAAGGGCAAAAAGTGTTTTTTCCACACTAATACAAGTGCAAAAGTGGTTTTCTGCACCAACCCAAGTGCAAAAGTGGTTTCCTGCACCAACACAAGTGCGAAAAGTGGTTTTTCAACACTATCACAAGTGCAAAAAGTGTTTTTTCCACACTAATACAAGTGCAAAAGTGGTTTCCTGCACCAACACAAGTGCGAAAAGTGGTTTTTCAACACTAACACAAGTGCGAAAAGTGGTTTTTCAACACTATCACAAGTGCAAAAAGTGTTTTTTCCACACTAATACAAGTGCAAAAGTGGTTTCCTGCACCAACACAAGTGCGAAAAGTGGTTTTTCAACACTAACACAAGTGCAAAAGTGGTTTTTCAACACTAACACAAGTGCAAAAAGTGGTTTTTCAACACTATCACAAGTGCAAAAAGTGTTTTTTCCACACTAATACAAGTGCAAAAGTGGTTTCCTGCACCAACACAAGTGCGAAAAGTGGTTTTTCAACACTAACACAAGTGCGAAAAGTGGTTTTTCAACACTAACACAAGTGCGAAAAGTGGTTTTTCAACACTATCACAAGTGCAAAAAGTGTTTTTTCCACACTAATACAAGTGCAAAAGTGGTTTCCTGCACCAACACAAGTGCGAAAAGTGGTTTTTCAACACTAACACAAGTGCGAAAAGTGGTTTTTCAACACTATCACAAGTGCAAAAAGTGTTTTTTCCACACTAATACAAGTGCAAAAGTGGTTTCCTGCACCAACACAAGTGCGAAAAGTGGTTTTTCAACACTAACACAAGTGCGAAAAGTGGTTTTTCAACACTAACACAAGTGCGAAAAGTGGTTTTTCAACACTATCACAAGTGCAAAAAGTGTTTTTTCCACACTAATACAAGTGCAAAAGTGGTTTCCTGCACCAACACAAGTGCAAAAAGTGGTTTTTCAACACTAACACAAGTGCGAAAAGTGGTTTTTCAACACTAACACAAGTGCGAAAAGTGGTTTTTCAACACTATCACAAGTGCAAAAAGTGTTTTTTCCACACTAATACAAGTGCAAAAGTGGTTTCCTGCACCAACACAAGTGCGAAAAGTGGTTTTTCAACACTATCACAAGTGCAAAAAGTGTTTTTTCCACACTAATACAAGTACAAAAGTGGTTTCCTGCACTAACACAAGTGCGAAAAGTGGTTTTTCAACACTATCACAAGTGCAAAAAGTGTTTTTTCCACACTTATACAAGTGCAAAAGTGGTTTCCTGCACCAACACAAGTGCAAAAGTGGTTTCCTGCACCAACACAAGTGCGAAAAGTGGTTTTTCAACACTAACACAAGTGCGAAAAGTGGTTTTTCAACATTAACACAAGTGCAAAAAGTGGTTTTTCAACACTATCACAAGTGCAAAAAGTGTTTTTTCCACACTAATACAAGTGCAAAAGTGGTTTCCTGCACCAACACAAGTGCGAAAAGTGGTTTTTCAACACTAACACAAGTGCGAAAAGTGGTTTTTCAACACTAACACAAGTGCGAAAAGTGGTTTTTCAACACTATCACAAGTGCAAAAAGTGTTTTTTCCACACTAATACAAGTGCAAAAGTGGTTTCATGCACCAACACAAGTGCGAAAAGTGGTTTTTCAACGCTAACACAAGTGCGAAAAGTGGTTTTTCAACACTATCACAAGTGCAAAAAGTGTTTTTTCCACACTAATACAAGTGCAAAAGTGGTTTCCTGCACCAACACAAGTGCGAAAAGTGGTTTTTCAACACTAACACAAGTGCGAAAAGTGGTTTTTCAACACTATCACAAGTGCAAAAAGTGTTTTTTCCACACTAATACAAGTGCAAAAGTGGTTTCCTGCACCAACACAAGTGCGAAAAGTGGTTTTTCAACACTAACATAAGTGCGAAAAGTGGTTTTTCAACACTAACACAAGTGCGAAAAGTGGTTTTTCAACACTATCACAAGTGCAAAAAGTGTTTTTTCCACACTAATACAAGTGCAAAAGTGGTTTCCTGCACCAACACAAGTGCGAAAAGTGGTTTTTCAACACTATCACAAGTGCAAAAAGTGTTTTTTCCACACTAATACAAGTGCAAAAGTGGTTTCCTGCACCAACACAAGTGCGAAAAGTGGTTTTTCAACACTATCACAAGTGCAAAAAGTGTTTTTTCCACACTATCACAAGTGCAAAAAGTGTTTTTTCCACACTAATACAAGTGCAAAAGTGGTTTCATGCATCAACACAAGTGCGAAAAGTGGTTTTTCAACGCTAACACAAGTGCGAAAAGTGGTTTTTCAACACTATCACAAGTGCAAAAAGTGTTTTTTCCACACTAATACAAGTGCAAAAGTGGTTTCCTGCACCAACACAAGTGCGAAAAGTGGTTTTTCAACACTAACACAAGTGCGAAAAGTGGTTTTTCAACACTAACACAAGTGCGAAAAGTGGTTTTTCAACACTATCACCAGTGCAAAAAGTGTTTTTTCCACACTAATACAAGTGCAAAAGTGGTTTCCTGCACCAACACAAGTGCAAAGTGGTTTCCTGCACCAACACAAGTGCGAAAAGTGGTTTTTCAACACTATCACAAGTGCAAAAAGTGTTTTTTCCACACTAATACAAGTGCAAAAGTGGTTTCCTGCACCAACACAAGTGCGAAAAGTGGTTTTTCAACACTAACACAAGTGCGAAAAGTGGTTTTTCAACACTAACACAAGTGCGAAAAGTGGTTTTTCAACACTATCACAAGTGCAAAAAGTGTTTTTTCCACACTAATACAAGTGCAAAAGTGGTTTCCTGCACCAACACAAGTGCGAAAAGTGGTTTTTCAACACTATCACAAGTGCAAAAAGTGTTTTTTCCACACTAATACAAGTGCAAAAGTGGTTTCCTGCACCAACACAAGTGCGAAAAGTGGTTTTTCAACACTAACACAAGTGCGAAAAGTGGTTTTTCAACACTAACACAAGTGCGAAAAGTGGTTTTTCAACACTAATACAAGTGCAAAAGTGGTTTCCTGCACCAACACAAGTGCGAAAAGTGGTTTTTCAACACTAACACAAGTGCGAAAAGTGGTTTTTCAACACTATCACAAGTGCAAAAAGTGTTTTTTCCACACTAATACAAGCGCAAAAGTGGTTTCCTTCACCAACACAAGTGCGAAAAGTGGTTTTTCAACACTAACACAAGTGCGAAAAGTGGTTTTTCAACACTAACACAAGTGCGAAAAGTGGTTTTTCAACACTATCACAAGTGCAAAAAGTGTTTTTTCCACACTAATACAAGTGCAAAAGTGGTTTCCTGCACCAACACAAGTGCGAAAAGTGGTTTTTCAACACTAACACAAGTGCGAAAAGTGGTTTTTCAACACTATCACAAGGGCAAAAAGTGTTTTTTCCACACTAATACAAGTGCAAAAGTGGTTTTCTGCACCAACACAAGTGCAAAAGTGGTTTCCTGCACCAACACAAGTGCGAAAAGTGGTTTTTCAACACTATCACAAGTGCAAAAAGTGTTTTTTCCACACTAATACAAGTGCAAAAGTGGTTTCCTGCACCAACACAAGTGCGAAAAGTGGTTTTTCAACACTAACACAAGTGCGAAAAGTGGTTTTTCAACACTATCACAAGTGCAAAAAGTGTTTTTTCCACACTAATACAAGTGCAAAAGTGGTTTCCTGCACCAACACAAGTGCGAAAAGTGGTTTTTCAACACTAACACAAGTGCAAAAGTGGTTTTTCAACACTAACACAAGTGCAAAAAGTGGTTTTTCAACACTATCACAAGTGCAAAAAGTGTTTTTTCCACACTAATACAAGTGCAAAAGTGGTTTCCTGCACCAACACAAGTGCGAAAAGTGGTTTTTCAACACTAACACAAGTGCGAAAAGTGGTTTTTCAACACTAACACAAGTGCAAAAAGTGTTTTTTCCACACTAATACAAGTGCAAAAGTGGTTTCCTGCACCAACACAAGTGCGAAAAGTGGTTTTTCAACACTAACACAAGTGCGAAAAGTGGTTTTTCAACACTATCACAAGTGCAAAAAGTGTTTTTTCCACACTAATACAAGTGCAAAAGTGGTTTCCTGCACCAACACAAGTGCGAAAAGTGGTTTTTCAACACTAACACAAGTGCGAAAAGTGGTTTTTCAACACTAACACAAGTGCGAAAAGTGGTTTTTCAACACTATCACAAGTGCAAAAAGTGTTTTTTCCACACTAATACAAGTGCAAAAGTGGTTTCCTGCACCAACACAAGTGCAAAAAGTGGTTTTTCAACACTAACACAAGTGCGAAAAGTGGTTTTTCAACACTAACACAAGTGCGAAAAGTGGTTTTTCAACACTATCACAAGTGCAAAAAGTGTTTTTTCCACACTAATACAAGTGCAAAAGTGGTTTCCTGCACCAACACAAGTGTGAAAAGTGGTTTTTCAACACTATCACAAGTGCAAAAAGTGTTTTTTCCACACTAATACAAGTACAAAAGTGGTTTCCTGCACTAACACAAGTGCGAAAAGTGGTTTTTCAACACTATCACAAGTGCAAAAAGTGTTTTTTCCACACTTATACAAGTGCAAAAGTGGTTTCCTGCACCAACACAAGTGCAAAAGTGGTTTCCTGCACCAACACAAGTGCGAAAAGTGGTTTTTCAACACTAACACAAGTGCGAAAAGTGGTTTTTCAACATTAACACAAGTGCAAAAAGTGGTTTTTCAACACTATCACAAGTGCAAAAAGTGTTTTTTCCACACTAATACAAGTGCAAAAGTGGTTTCCTGCACCAACACAAGTGCGAAAAGTGGTTTTTCAACACTAACACAAGTGCGAAAAGTGGTTTTTCAACACTAACACAAGTGCGAAAAGTGGTTTTTCAACACTATCACAAGTGCAAAAAGTGTTTTTTCCACACTAATACAAGTGCAAAAGTGGTTTCATGCACCAACACAAGTGCGAAAAGTGGTTTTTCAACGCTAACACAAGTGCGAAAAGTGGTTTTTCAACACTATCACAAGTGCAAAAAGTGTTTTTTCCACACTAATACAAGTGCTAACAAGTGCAAAAGTGGTTTCCTGCACCAACACAAGTGCGAAAAGTGGTTTTTCAACACTAACACAAGTGCGAAAAGTGGTTTTTCAACACTATCACAAGTGCAAAAAGTGTTTTTTCCACACTAATACAAGTGCAAAAGTGGTTTCCTGCACCAACACAAGTGCGAAAAGTGGTTTTTCAACACTAACA
Source organism: Myxine glutinosa (assembly GCF_964187855.1). Lineage (NCBI taxonomy): Eukaryota > Metazoa > Chordata > Myxini > Myxiniformes > Myxinidae > Myxine > Myxine glutinosa. The sequence continues at coordinate 6,070 of NW_027619887.1, forward strand.
TAAGTGCGAAAAGTGGTTTTTCAACACTAACACAAGTGCGAAAAGTGGTTTTTCAACACTATCACAAGTGCAAAAAGTGTTTTTTCCACACTAATACAAGTGCAAAAGTGGTTTCCTGCACCAACACAAGTGCGAAAAGTGGTTTTTCAACACTATCACAAGTGCAAAAAGTGTTTTTTCCACACTAATACAAGTGCAAAAGTGGTTTTCTGCACCAACACAAGTGCGAAAAGTGGTTTTTCAACACTAACACAAGTGCGAAAAGTGGTTTTTCAACACTATCACAAGTGCAAAAAGTGTTTTTTCCACACTAATACAAGTGCAAAAGTGGTTTCCTGCACCAACACAAGTGCGAAAAGTGGTTTTTCAACACTAACACAAGTGCGAAAAGTGGTTTTTCAACACTAACACAAGTGCGAAAAGTGGTTTTTCAACACTATCACCAGTGCAAAAAGTGTTTTTTCCACACTAATACAAGTGCAAAAGTGGTTTCCTGCACCAACACAAGTGCAAAGTGGTTTCCTGCACCAACACAAGTGCGAAAAGTGGTTTTTCAACACTATCACAAGTGCAAAAAGTGTTTTTTCCACACTAATACAAGTGCGAAAAGTGGTTTTTCAACACTATCACAAGTGCAAAAAGTGTTTTTTCCGCACTAATACAAGTGCAAAAGTGGTTTCCTGCACCAACACAAGTGCGAAAAGTGGTTTTTCAACACTAACACAAGTGCGAAAAGGGGTTTTTCAACACTATCACAAGTGCAAAAAGTGTTTTTTCCACACTAATACAAGTGCAAAAGTGGTTTCCTGCACCAACACAAGTGCGAAAAGTGGTTTTTCAACACTAACACAAGTGCGAAAAGTGGTTTTTCAACACTAACATAAGTGCGAAAAGTGGTTTTTCAACACTATCACAAGTGCAAAAAGTGTTTTTTCCACACTACTACAAGTGCAAAAGTGGTTTCCTGCACCAACACAAGTGCAAAAAGTGGTTTTTCAACACTAACACAAGTGCGAAAAGTGGTTTTTCAACACTAACACAAGTGCGAAAAGTGGTTTTTCAACACTATCACAAGTGCAAAAAGTGTTTTTTCCACACTAATACAAGTGCAAAAGTGGTTTCCTGCACCAACACAAGTGCGAAAAGTGGTTTTTCAACACTATCACAAGTGCAAAAAGTGTTTTTTCCACACTAATACAAGTACAAAAGTGGTTTCCTGCACTAACACAAGTGCGACAAGTGGTTTTTCAACACTATCACAAGTGCAAAAAGTGTTTTTTCCACACTAATACAAGTGCAAAAGTGGTTTCCTGCACCAACACAAGTGCAAAAGTGGTTTCCTGCACCAACACAAGTGCGAAAAGTGGTTTTTCAACACTAACACAAATGCGAAAAGTGGTTTTTCAACACTAACACAAGTGCGAAAAGTGGTTTTTCAACACTATCACAAGTGCAAAAAGTGTTTTTTCCACACTAATACAAGTGCAAAAGTGGTTTACTGCACCAACACAAGTGCGAAAAGTGGTTTTTCAACACTAACACAAGTGCGAAAAGTGGTTTTTCAACACTAACACAAGTGCGAAAAGTGGTTTTTCAACACTATCACAAGTGCAAAAAGTGTTTTTTCCACACTAATACAAGTGCAAAAGTGGTTTCATGCACCAACACAAGTGCGAAAAGTGGTTTTTCAATGCTAACACAAGTGCGAAAAGTGGTTTTTCAACACTATCACAAGTGCAAAAAGTGTTTTTTCCAAACTAATACAAGTGCAAAAGTGGTTTCCTGCACCAACACAAGTGCAAAAGTGGTTTCCTGCACCAACACAAGTGCGAAAAGTGGTTTTTCAACACTATCACAAGTGCAAAAAGTGTTTTTTCCACACTAATACAAGTGCAAAAGTGGTTTCCCGCACCAACACAAGTGCGAAAAGTGGTTTTTCAACACTAACACAAGTGCGAAAAGTGGTTTTTCAACACTAACACCAGTGCGAAAAGTGGTTTTTCAACACTATCACAAGTGCAAAAAGTGTTTTTTCCACACTAATACAAGTGCAAAAGTGGTTTCCTGCACCAACACAAGTGCGAAAAGTGGTTTTTCAACACTAACATAAGTGCGAAAAGTGGTTTTTCAACACTAACACAAGTGCGAAAAGTGGTTTTTCAACACTATCACAAGTGCAAAAAGTGTTTTTTCCACACTAATACAAGTGCAAAAGTGGTTTCCTGCACCAACACAAGTGCGAAAAGTGGTTTTTCAACACTATCACAAGTGCAAAAAGTGTTTTTTCCACACTAATACAAGTGCAAAAGTGGTTTCCTGCACCAACACAAGTGCGAAAAGTGGTTTCCTGCACCAACACAAGTGCGAAAAGTGGTTTTTCAACACTAACACAAGTGCGAAAAGTGGTTTTTCAACACTAACACAAGTGCGAAAAGTGGTTTTTCAACACTATCACCAGTGCAAAAAGTGTTTTTTCCACACTAATACAAGTGCAAAAGTGGTTTCCTGCACCAACACAAGTGCAAAGTGGTTTCCTGCACCAACACAAGTGCGAAAAGTGGTTTTTCAACAATATCACAAGTGCAAAAAGTGTATTTTCCACACTAATACAAGTGCAAAAGTGGTTTCCTGCACCAACACAAGTGCGAAAAGTGGTTTTTCAACACTAACACAAGTGCGAAAAGTGGTTTTTCAACACTAACACAAGTGCGAAAAGTGGTTTTTCAACACTATCACAAGTGCAAAAAGTGTTTTTTCCACACTAATACAAGTGCAAAAGTGGTTTCCTGCACCAACACAAGTGCGAAAAGTGGTTTTTCAACACTATCACAAGTGCAAAAAGTGTTTTTTCCACACTAATACAAGTGCAAAAGTGGTTTCCTGCATCAACACAAGTGCGAAAAGTGGTTTTTCAACGCTAACACAAGTGCGAAAAGTGGTTTTTCAACACTATCACAAGTGCAAAAAGTGTTTTTTCCACACTAATACAAGTGCAAAAGTGGTTTCCTGCACCAACACAAGTGCGAAAAGTGGTTTTTCAACACTAACACAAGTGCGAAAAGTGGTTTTTCAACACTAACACAAGTGCGAAAAGTGGTTTTTCAACACTATCACCAGTGCAAAAAGTGTTTTTTCCACACTAATACAAGTGCAAAAGTGGTTTCCTGCACCAACACAAGTGCAAAGTGGTTTCCTGCACCAACACAAGTGCGAAAAGTGGTTTTTCAACACTATCACAAGTGCAAAAAGTGTTTTTTCCACACTAATACAAGTGCAAAAGTGGTTTCCTGCACCAACACAAGTGCGAAAAGTGGTTTTTCAACACTAACACAAGTGCGAAAAGTGGTTTTTCAACACTAACACAAGTGCGAAAAGTGGTTTTTCAACACTATCACAAGTGCAAAAAGTGTTTTTTCCACACTAATACAAGTGCAAAAGTGGTTTCCTGCACCAACACAAGTGCGAAAAGTGGTTTTTCAACACTATCACAAGTGCAAAAAGTGTTTTTTCCACACTAATACAAGTGCAAAAGTGGTTTCCTGCACCAACACAAGTGCGAAAAGTGGTTTTTCAACACTAACACAAGTGCGAAAAGTGGTTTTTCAACACTAACACAAGTGCGAAAAGTGGTTTTTCAACACTAATACAAGTGCAAAAGTGGTTTCCTGCACCAACACAAGTGCGAAAAGTGGTTTTTCAACACTAACACAAGTGCGAAAAGTGGTTTTTCAACACTATCACAAGTGCAAAAAGTGTTTTTTCCACACTAATACAAGCGCAAAAGTGGTTTCCTTCACCAACACAAGTGCGAAAAGTGGTTTTTCAACACTAACACAAGTGCGAAAAGTGGTTTTTCAACACTAACACAAGTGCGAAAAGTGGTTTTTCAACACTATCACAAGTGCAAAAAGTGTTTTTTCCACACTAATACAAGTGCAAAAGTGGTTTCCTGCACCAACACAAGTGCGAAAAGTGGTTTTTCAACACTAACACAAGTGCGAAAAGTGGTTTTTCAACACTATCACAAGGGCAAAAAGTGTTTTTTCCACACTAATACAAGTGCAAAAGTGGTTTTCTGCACCAACACAAGTGCAAAAGTGGTTTCCTGCACCAACACAAGTGCGAAAAGTGGTTTTTCAACACTATCACAAGTGCAAAAAGTGTTTTTTCCACACTAATACAAGTGCAAAAGTGGTTTCCTGCACCAACACAAGTGCGAAAAGTGGTTTTTCAACACTAACACAAGTGCGAAAAGTGGTTTTTCAACACTATCACAAGTGCAAAAAGTGTTTTTTCCACACTAATACAAGTGCAAAAGTGGTTTCCTGCACCAACACAAGTGCGAAAAGTGGTTTTTCAACACTAACACAAGTGCAAAAGTGGTTTTTCAACACTAACACAAGTGCAAAAAGTGGTTTTTCAACACTATCACAAGTGCAAAAAGTGTTTTTTCCACACTAATACAAGTGCAAAAGTGGTTTCCTGCACCAACACAAGTGCGAAAAGTGGTTTTTCAACACTAACACAAGTGCGAAAAGTGGTTTTTCAACACTAACACAAGTGCAAAAAGTGTTTTTTCCACACTAATACAAGTGCAAAAGTGGTTTCCTGCACCAACACAAGTGCGAAAAGTGGTTTTTCAACACTAACACAAGTGCGAAAAGTGGTTTTTCAACACTATCACAAGTGCAAAAAGTGTTTTTTCCACACTAATACAAGTGCAAAAGTGGTTTCCTGCACCAACACAAGTGCGAAAAGTGGTTTTTCAACACTAACACAAGTGCGAAAAGTGGTTTTTCAACACTAACACAAGTGCGAAAAGTGGTTTTTCAACACTATCACAAGTGCAAAAAGTGTTTTTTCCACACTAATACAAGTGCAAAAGTGGTTTCCTGCACCAACACAAGTGCAAAAAGTGGTTTTTCAACACTAACACAAGTGCGAAAAGTGGTTTTTCAACACTAACACAAGTGCGAAAAGTGGTTTTTCAACACTATCACAAGTGCAAAAAGTGTTTTTTCCACACTAATACAAGTGCAAAAGTGGTTTCCTGCACCAACACAAGTGCGAAAAGTGGTTTTTCAACACTATCACAAGTGCAAAAAGTGTTTTTTCCACACTAATACAAGTACAAAAGTGGTTTCCTGCACTAACACAAGTGCGAAAAGTGGTTTTTCAACACTATCACAAGTGCAAAAAGTGTTTTTTCCACACTTATACAAGTGCAAAAGTGGTTTCCTGCACCAACACAAGTGCAAAAGTGGTTTCCTGCACCAACACAAGTGCGAAAAGTGGTTTTTCAACACTAACACAAGTGCGAAAAGTGGTTTTTCAACATTAACACAAGTGCAAAAAGTGGTTTTTCAACACTATCACAAGTGCAAAAAGTGTTTTTTCCACACTAATACAAGTGCAAAAGTGGTTTCCTGCACCAACACAAGTGCGAAAAGTGGTTTTTCAACACTAACACAAGTGCGAAAAGTGGTTTTTCAACACTAACACAAGTGCGAAAAGTGGTTTTTCAACACTATCACAAGTGCAAAAAGTGTTTTTTCCACACTAATACAAGTGCAAAAGTGGTTTCATGCACCAACACAAGTGCGAAAAGTGGTTTTTCAACGCTAACACAAGTGCGAAAAGTGGTTTTTCAACACTATCACAAGTGCAAAAAGTGTTTTTTCCACACTAATACAAGTGCTAACAAGTGCAAAAGTGGTTTCCTGCACCAACACAAGTGCGAAAAGTGGTTTTTCAACACTAACACAAGTGCGAAAAGTGGTTTTTCAACACTATCACAAGTGCAAAAAGTGTTTTTTCCACACTAATACAAGTGCAAAAGTGGTTTCCTGCACCAACACAAGTGCGAAAAGTGGTTTTTCAACACTAACATAAGTGCGAAAAGTGGTTTTTCAACACTAACACAAGTGCGAAAAGTGGTTTTTCAACACTATCACAAGTGCAAAAAGTGTTTTTTCCACACTAATACAAGTGCAAAAGTGGTTTCCTGCACCAACACAAGTGCGAAAAGTGGTTTTTCAACACTATCACAAGTGCAAAAAGTGTTTTTTCCACACTAATACAAGTGCAAAAGTGGTTTTCTGCACCAACACAAGTGCGAAAAGTGGTTTTTCAACACTAACACAAGTGCGAAAAGTGGTTTTTCAACACTATCACAAGTGCAAAAAGTGTTTTTTCCACACTAATACAAGTGCAAAAGTGGTTTCCTGCACCAACACAAGTGCGAAAAGTGGTTTTTCAACACTAACACAAGTGCGAAAAGTGGTTTTTCAACACTAACACAAGTGCGAAAAGTGGTTTTTCAACACTATCACCAGTGCAAAAAGTGTTTTTTCCACACTAATACAAGTGCAAAAGTGGTTTCCTGCACCAACACAAGTGCAAAGTGGTTTCCTGCACCAACACAAGTGCGAAAAGTGGTTTTTCAACACTATCACAAGTGCAAAAAGTGTTTTTTCCACACTAATACAAGTGCGAAAAGTGGTTTTTCAACACTATCACAAGTGCAAAAAGTGTTTTTTCCGCACTAATACAAGTGCAAAAGTGGTTTCCTGCACCAACACAAGTGCGAAAAGTGGTTTTTCAACACTAACACAAGTGCGAAAAGGGGTTTTTCAACACTATCACAAGTGCAAAAAGTGTTTTTTCCACACTAATACAAGTGCAAAAGTGGTTTCCTGCACCAACACAAGTGCGAAAAGTGGTTTTTCAACACTAACACAAGTGCGAAAAGTGGTTTTTCAACACTAACATAAGTGCGAAAAGTGGTTTTTCAACACTATCACAAGTGCAAAAAGTGTTTTTTCCACACTACTACAAGTGCAAAAGTGGTTTCCTGCACCAACACAAGTGCAAAAAGTGGTTTTTCAACACTAACACAAGTGCGAAAAGTGGTTTTTCAACACTAACACAAGTGCGAAAAGTGGTTTTTCAACACTATCACAAGTGCAAAAAGTGTTTTTTCCACACTAATACAAGTGCAAAAGTGGTTTCCTGCACCAACACAAGTGCGAAAAGTGGTTTTTCAACACTATCACAAGTGCAAAAAGTGTTTTTTCCACACTAATACAAGTACAAAAGTGGTTTCCTGCACTAACACAAGTGCGACAAGTGGTTTTTCAACACTATCACAAGTGCAAAAAGTGTTTTTTCCACACTAATACAAGTGCAAAAGTGGTTTCCTGCACCAACACAAGTGCAAAAGTGGTTTCCTGCACCAACACAAGTGCGAAAAGTGGTTTTTCAACACTAACACAAATGCGAAAAGTGGTTTTTCAACACTAACACAAGTGCGAAAAGTGGTTTTTCAACACTATCACAAGTGCAAAAAGTGTTTTTTCCACACTAATACAAGTGCAAAAGTGGTTTACTGCACCAACACAAGTGCGAAAAGTGGTTTTTCAACACTAACACATGTGCGAAAAGTGGTTTTTCAACACTAACACAAGTGCGAAAAGTGGTTTTTCAACACTATCACAAGTGCAAAAAGTGTTTTTTCCACACTAATACAAGTGCAAAAGTGGTTTCATGCACCAACACAAGTGCGAAAAGTGGTTTTTCAATGCTAACACAAGTGCGAAAAGTGGTTTTTCAACACTATCACAAGTGCAAAAAGTGTTTTTTCCAAACTAATACAAGTGCAAAAGTGGTTTCCTGCACCAACACAAGTGCAAAAGTGGTTTCCTGCACCAACACAAGTGCGAAAAGTGGTTTTTCAACACTATCACAAGTGCAAAAAGTGTTTTTTCCACACTAATACAAGTGCAAAAGTGGTTTCCCGCACCAACACAAGTGCGAAAAGTGGTTTTTCAACACTAACACAAGTGCGAAAAGTGGTTTTTCAACACTAACACCAGTGCGAAAAGTGGTTTTTCAACACTATCACAAGTGCAAAAAGTGTTTTTTCCACACTAATACAAGTGCAAAAGTGGTTTCCTGCACCAACACAAGTGCGAAAAGTGGTTTTTCAACACTAACATAAGTGCGAAAAGTGGTTTTTCAACACTAACACAAGTGCGAAAAGTGGTTTTTCAACACTATCACAAGTGCAAAAAGTGTTTTTTCCACACTAATACAAGTGCAAAAGTGGTTTCCTGCACCAACACAAGTGCGAAAAGTGGTTTTTCAACACTATCACAAGTGCAAAAAGTGTTTTTTCCACACTAATACAAGTGCAAAAGTGGTTTCCTGCACCAACACAAGTGCGAAAAGTGGTTTCCTGCACCAACACAAGTGCGAAAAGTGGTTTTTCAACACTAACACAAGTGCGAAAAGTGGTTTTTCAACACTAACACAAGTGCGAAAAGTGGTTTTTCAACACTATCACCAGTGCAAAAAGTGTTTTTTCCACACTAATACAAGTGCAAAAGTGGTTTCCTGCACCAACACAAGTGCAAAGTGGTTTCCTGCACCAACACAAGTGCGAAAAGTGGTTTTTCAACAATATCACAAGTGCAAAAAGTGTATTTTCCACACTAATACAAGTGCAAAAGTGGTTTCCTGCACCAACACAAGTGCGAAAAGTGGTTTTTCAACACTAACACAAGTGCGAAAAGTGGTTTTTCAACACTAACACAAGTGCGAAAAGTGGTTTTTCAACACTATCACAAGTGCAAAAAGTGTTTTTTCCACACTAATACAAGTGCAAAAGTGGTTTCCTGCACCAACACAAGTGCGAAAAGTGGTTTTTCAACACTATCACAAGTGCAAAAAGTGTTTTTTCCACACTAATACAAGTGCAAAAGTGGTTTTCTGCACCAACACAAGTGCGAAAAGTGGTTTTTCAACACTAACACAAGTGCGAAAAGTGGTTTTTCAACACTAACACCAGTGCGAAAAGTGGTTTTTCAACACTATCATAAGTGCAAAAAGTGTTTTTTCCACACTAATACAAGTGCAAAAGTGGTTTCCTGCACCAACACAAGTGCGAAAAGTGGTTTTTCAACACTAACATAAGTGCGAAAAGTGGTTTTTCAACACTAACACAAGTGCGAAAAGTGGTTTTTCAACACTATCACAAGTGCAAAAAGTGTTTTTTTCCACACTAATACAAGTGCAAAAGTGGTTTCCTGCACCAACACAAGTGCGAAAAGTGGTTTTTCAACACTATCACAAGTGCAAAAAGTGTTTTTCCACACTAATACAAGTGCAAAATGGTTTCCTGCACCAACACAAGTGCGAAAAGTGGTTTTTCAACACTAACACAAGTGCGAAAAGTGGTTTTTCAACACTATCACAAGTGCAAAAAGTGTTTTTTCCACACTAATACAAGTGCAAAAGTGGTTTCCTGCACCAACACAAGTGCGAAAAGTGGTTTTTCAACACTAACACAAGTGCGAAAAGTGGTTTTTCAACACTAACACAAGTGCGAAAAGTGGTTTTTCAACACTATCACCAGTGCAAAAAGTGTTTTTTCCACACTAATACAAGTGCAAAAGTGGTTTCCTGCACCAACACAAGTGCAATGTGGTTTCCTGCACCAACACAAGTGCGAAAAGTGGTTTTTCAACACTATCACAAGTGCAAAAAGTGTTTTTTCCACACTAATACAAGTGCAAAAGTGGTTTCCTGCACCAACACAAGTGCGAAAAGTGGTTTTTCAACACTAACACAAGTGCGAAAAGTGGTTTTTCAACACTAACACAAGTGCGAAAAGTGGTTTTTCAACACTATCACAAGTGCAAAAAGTGTTTTTTCCACACTAATACAAGTGCAAAAGTGGTTTCCTGCACCAACACAAGTGCGAAAAGTGGTTTTTCAACACTATCACAAGTGCAAAAAGTGTTTTTTCCACACTAATACAAGTGCAAAAGTGGTTTCCTGCACCAACACAAGTGCGAAAAGTGGTTTTTCAACACTAACACAAGTGCGAAAAGTGGTTTTTCAACACTAACACAAGTGCGAAAAGTGGTTTTTCAACACTAATACAAGTGCAAAAGTGGTTTCCTGCACCAACACAAGTGCGAAAAGTGGTTTTTCAACACTAACACAAGTGCGAAAAGTGGTTTTTCAACACTATCACAAGTGCAAAAAGTGTTTTTTCCACACTAATACAAGCGCAAAAGTGGTTTCCTTCACCAACACAAGTGCGAAAAGTGGTTTTTCAACACTAACACAAGTGCGAAAAGTGGTTTTTCAACACTAACACAAGTGCGAAAAGTGGTTTTTCAACACTATCACAAGTGCAAAAAGTGTTTTTTCCACACTAATACAAGTGCAAAAGTGGTTTCCTGCACCAACACAAGTGCGAAAAGTGGTTTTTCAACACTAACACAAGTGCGAAAAGTGGTTTTTCAACACTATCACAAGTGCAAAAAGTGTTTTTTCCACACTAATACAAGTGCAAAAGTGGTTTTCTGCACCAACACAAGTGCAAAAGTGGTTTCCTGCACCAACACAAGTGCGAAAAGTGGTTTTTCAACACTATCACAAGTGCAAAAAGTGTTTTTTCCACACTAATACAAGTGCAAAAGTGGTTTCCTGCACCAATACAAGTGCGAAAAGTGGTTTTTCAACACTAACATAAGTGCGAAAAGTGGTTTTTCAACACTATCACAAGTGCAAAAAGTGTTTTTTCCACACTAATACAAGTGCAAAAGTGGTTTCCTGCACCAACACAAGTGCGAAAAGTGGTTTTTCAACACTAACACAAGTGCAAAAGTGGTTTTTCAACACTAACACAAGTGCAAAAAGTGGTTTTTCAACACTATCACAAGTGCAAAAAGTGTTTTTTCCACACTAATACAAGTGCAAAAGTGGTTTCCTGCACCAACACAAGTGCGAAAAGTGGTTTTTCAACACTAACACAAGTGCGAAAAGTGGTTTTTCAACACTAACACAAGTGCGAAAAGTGGTTTTTCAACACTATCACAAGTGCAAAAAGTGTTTTTTCCACACTAATACAAGTGCAAAAGTGGTTTCCTGCACCAACACAAGTGCGAAAAGTGGTTTTTCAACACTAACACAAGTGCGAAAAGTGGTTTTTCAACACTAACACAAGTGCGAAAAGTGGTTTTTCAACACTATCACAAGTGCAAAAAGTGTTTTTTCCGCACTAATACAAGTGCAAAAGTGGTTTCCTGCACCAACACAAGTGCGAAAAGTGGTTTTTCAACACTAACACAAGTGCGAAAAGGGGTTTTTCAACACTATCACAAGTGCAAAAAGTGTTTTTTCCACACTAATACAACTGCAAAAGTGGTTTCCTGCACCAACACAAGTGCGAAAAGTGGTTTTTCAACACTAACACAAGTGCGAAAAGTGGTTTTTCAACACTAACATAAGTGCGAAAAGTGGTTTTTCAACACTATCACAAGTGCAAAAAGTGTTTTTTCCACACTACTACAAGTGCAAAAGTGGTTTCCTGCACCAACACAAGTGCAAAAAGTGGTTTTTCAACACTAACACAAGTGCGAAAGTGGTTTTTCAACACTAACACAAGTGCGAAAAGTGGTTTTTCAACACTATCACAAGTGCAAAAAGTGTTTTTTCACACTAATACAAGTGCAAAAGTGGTTTCCTGCACCAACACAAGTGCGAAAAGTGGTTTTTCAACACTATTACAAGTGCAAAAAGTGTTTTTTCCACACTAATACAAGTACAAAAGTGGTTTCCTGCACTAACACAAGTGCGAAAAGTGGTTTTTCAACACTATCACAAGTGCAAAAAGTGTTTTTTCCACACTAATACAAGTGCAAAAGTGGTTTCCTGCACCAACACAAGTGCAAAAGTGGTTTCCTGCACCAACACAAGTGCGAAAAGTGGTTATTCAACACTAACACAAGTGCGAAAAGTGGTTTTTCAACACTATCACAAGTGCAAAAAGTGTTTATTCCACACTAATACCAAGTGCAAAAGTGGTTTCCTGCACCAACACAAGTGCGAAAAGTGGTTTTTCAACACTAACACAAGTACGAAAAGTGGTTTTTCAACACTATCACAAGTGCAAAAAGTGTTTTTTCCACACTAATACAAGTGCAAAAGTGGTTTCCTGCACCAACACAAGTGCGAAAAGTGGTTTTTCAACACTAACACAAGTGCGAAAAGTGGTTTTTCAACACTAACACAAGTGCGAAAAGTGGTTTTTCAACACTAATACAAGTGCAAAAGTGGTTTCCTGCACCAACACAAGTGCGAAAAGTGGTTCTTCAACACTAACACAAGTGCGAAAAGTGGTTTTTCAACACTATCACAAGTGCAAAAAGTGTTTTTTCCACACTAATACAAGCGCAAAAGTGGTTTCCTTCACCAACACAAGTGCGAAAAGTGGTTTTTCAACACTAACACAAGTGCGAAAAGTGGTTTTTCAACACTAACACAAGTGCGAAAAGTGGTTTTTCAACACTATCACAAGTGCAAAAAGTGTTTTTTCCACACTAATACAAGTGCAAAAGTGGTTTCCTGCACCAACACAAGTGCGAAAAGTGGTTTTTCAACACTAACACAAGTGCGAAAAGTGGTTTTTCAACACTATCACAAGTGCAAAAAGTGTTTTTTCCACACTAATACAAGTGCAAAAGTGGTTTTCTGCACCAACACAAGTGCAAAAGTGGTTTCCTGCACCAACACAAGTGCGAAAAGTGGTTTTTCAACACTATCACAAGTGCAAAAAGTGTTTTTTCCACACTAATACAAGTGCAAAAGTGGTTTCCTGCACCAACACAAGTGCGAAAAGTGGTTTTTCAACACTAACACAAGTGCGAAAAGTGGTTTTTCAACACTATCACAAGTGCAAAAAGTGTTTTTTTCCACACTAATACAAGTGCAAAAGTGGTTTCCTGCACCAACACAAGTGCAAAAAGTGGTTTTTCAACACTAACACAAGTGCAAAAGTGGTTTTTCAACACTAACACAAGTGCAAAAAGTGGTTTTTCAACACTATCACAAGTGCAAAAAGTGTTTTTTCCCACACTAATACAAGTGCAAAAGTGGTTTCCTGCACCAACACAAGTGCGAAAAGTGGTTTTTCAACACTAACACAAGTGCGAAAAGTGGTTTTTCAACACTAACACAAGTGCGAAAAGTGGTTTTTCAACACTATCACAAGTGCAAAAAGTGTTTTTTCCACACTAATACAAGTGCAAAAGTGGTTTCCTGCACCAACACAAGTGCGAAAAGTGGTTTTTCAACACTAACACAAGTGCGAAAAGTGGTTTTTCAACACTATCACAAGTGCAAAAAGTGTTTTTTCCACACTAATACAAGTGCAAAAGTGGTTTTCCTGCACCAACACAAGTGCGAAAAGTGGTTTTTCAACACTATCACCAGTGCAAAAAGTGTTTTTTCCACACTAATACAAGTGCAAAAGTGGTTTCCTGCACCAACACAAGTGCAACGTGGTTTCCTGCACCAACACAAGTGCGAAAAGTGGTTTTTCAACACTATCACAAGTGCAAAAAGTGTTTTTTCCACACTAATACAAGTGCAAAAGTGGTTTCCTGCACCAACACAAGTGCGAAAAGTGGTTTTTCAACACTATTACAAGTGCAAAAAGTGTTTTTTCCACACTAATACAAGTACAAAAGTGGTTTCCTGCACTAACACAAGTGCGAAAAGTGGTTTTTCAACACTATCACAAGTGCAAAAAGTGTTTTTTCCACACTAATACAAGTGCAAAAGTGGTTTCCTGCACCAACACAAGTGCAAAAGTGGTTTCCTGCACCAACACAAGTGCGAAAAGTGGTGTTTCAACACTAACACAAGTGCGAAAAGTGGTTTTTCAACACTAACACAAGTGCGAAAAGAGGTTTTTCAACACTATCACAAGTGCAAAAAGTGTTTTTTCCACACTAATACAAGTGCAAAAGTGGTTTACTGCACCAACACAAGTGCGAAAAGTGGTTTTTCAACACTATCACAAGTGCGAAAAGTGGTTTTTCAACACTAACACAAGTGCGAAAAGTGGTTTTTCAACACTATCACAAGTGCAAAAAGTGTTTTTTCCACACTAATACAAGTGCAAAAGTGGTTTCATGCACCAACACAAGTGCGAAAGTGGTTTTTCAATGCTAACACAAGTGCGAAAAGTGGTTTTTCAACACTATCACAAGTGCAAAAAGTGTTTTTTCCAAACTAATACAAGTGCAAAAGTGGTTTCCTGCACCAACACAAGTGCAAAAGTGGTTTCCTGCACCAACACAAGTGTGAAAAGTGGTTTTTCAACACTATCACAAGTGCAAAAAGTGTTTTTTCCACACTAAATACAAGTGCAAAAGTGGTTTCCCGCACCAACACAAGTGCGAAAAGTGGTTTTTCAACACTAACACAAGTGCGAAAAGTGGTTTTTCAACACTAACACCAGTGCGAAAAGTGGTTTTTCAACACTATCACAAGTGCAAAAAGTGTTTTTTCCACACTAATACAAGTGCAAAAGTGGTTTCCTGCACCAACACAAGTGCGAAAAGTGGTTTTTCAACACTAACATAAGTGCGAAAAGTGGTTTTTCAACACTAACACAAGTGCGAAAAGTGGTTTTTCAACACTATCACAAGTGCAAAAAGTGTTTTTTCCACACTAATACAAGTGCAAAAGTGGTTTCCCTGCACCAACACAAGTGCGAAAAGTGGTTTTTCAACACTATCACAAGTGCAAAAAAGTGTTTTTTCCACACTAATACAAGTGCAAAAGTGGTTTCCTGCACCAACACAAGTGCGAAAAGTGGTTTTTCAACACTAACACAAGTGCGAAAAGTGGTTTTTCAACACTATCACAAGTGCAAAAAGTGTTTTTTCCACACTAATACAAGTGCAAAAGTGGTTTCCTGCACCAACACAAGTGCAAAGTGGTTTCCTGCACCAACACAAGTGCGAAAAGTGGGTTTTCAACAATATCACAAGTGCAAAAAGTGTTTTTTCCACACTAATACAAGTGCAAAAGTGGTTTCCTGCACCAACACAAGTGCGAAAAGTGGTTTTTCAACACTAACACAAGTGCGAAAAGTGGTTTTTCAACACTAACACAAGTGCGAAAAGTGGTTTTTCAACACTATCACAAGTGCAAAAAGTGTTTTTTCCACACTAATACAAGTGCAAAAGTGGTTTCCTGCACCAACACAAGTGCGAAAAGTGGTTTTTCAACACTATCACAAGTGCAAAAAGTGTTTTTTTCCACACTAATACAAGTGCAAAAGTGGTTTCCTGCACCAACACAAGTGCGAAAAGTGGTTTTTCAACACTAACACAAGTGCGAAAAGTGGTTTTTCAACACTAACACCAGTGCGAAAAGTGGTTTTTCAACACTATCACAAGTGCAAAAAGTGTTTTTTCCACACTAATACAAGTGCAAAAGTGGTTTCCTGCACCAACACAAGTGCGAAAAGTGGTTTTTCAACACTAACATAAGTGCGAAAAGTGGTTTTTCAACACCTAACACAAGTGCGAAAAGTGGTTTTTCAACACTATCACAAGTGCAAAAAGTGTTTTTTCCACACTAATACAAGTGCAAAAGTGGTTTCCTGCACCAACACAAGTGCGAAAAGTGGTTTTTCAACACTATCACAAGTGCAAAAAGTGTTTTTCCACACTAATACAAGTGCAAAAGTGGTTTCCTGCACCAACACAAGTGCGAAAAGTGGTTTTTCAACACTAACACAAGTGCGAAAAGTGGTTTTTCAACACTATCACAAGTGTAAAAAGTGTTTTTTCCACACTAATACAAGTGCAAAAGTGGTTTCCTGCACCAACACAAGTGCGAAAAGTGGTTTTTCAACACTAACACAAGTGCGAAAAGTGGTTTTTCAACACTAACACAAGTGCGAAAAGTGGTTTTTCAACACTATCACCAGTGCAAAAAGTGTTTTTCCACACTAATACAAGTGCAAAGTGGTTTCCTGCACCAACACAAGTGCAACGTGGTTTCCTGCACCAACACAAGTGCGAAAAGTGGTTTTTCAACACTATCACAAGTGCAAAAAGTGTTTTTTCCACACTAATACAAGTGCAAAAGTGGTTTCCTGCACCAACACAAGTGCGAAAAGTGGTTTTTCAACACTAACACAAGTGCGAAAAGTGGTTTTTCAACACTAACACAAGTGCGAAAAGTGGTTTTTCAACACTATCACAAGTGCAAAAAGTGTTTTTTCCACACTAATACAAGTGCAAAAGTGGTTTCCTGCACCAACACAAGTGCGAAAAGTGGTTTTTCAACACTATCACAAGTGCAAAAAGTGTTTTTTCCACACTAATACAAGTGCAAAAGTGGTTTCCTGCACCAACACAAGTGCGAAAAGTGGTTTTTCAACACTAACACAAGTGCGAAAAGTGGTTTTTCAACACTAACACAAGTGCGAAAAGTGGTTTTTCAACACTAATACAAGTGCAAAAGTGGTTTCCTGCACCAACACAAGTGCGAAAAGTGGTTTTTCAACACTAACACAAGTGCGAAAAGTGGTTTTTCAACACTATCACAAGTGCAAAAAGTGTTTTTTCCACACTAATACAAGCGCAAAAGTGGTTTCCTTCACCAACACAAGTGCGAAAAGTGGTTTTTCAACACTAACACAAGTGCGAAAAGTGGTTTTTCAACACTAACACAAGTGCGAAAAGTGGTTTTTCAACACTATCACAAGTGCAAAAAGTGTTTTTTCCACACTAATACAAGTGCAAAAGTGGTTTCCTGCACCAACACAAGTGCGAAAAGTGGTTTTTCAACACTAACACAAGTGCGAAAAGTGGTTTTTCAACACTATCACAAGTGCAAAAAGTGTTTTTTCCACACTAATACAAGTGCAAAAGTGGTTTTCTGCACCAACACAAGTGCAAAAGTGGTTTCCTGCACCAACACAAGTGCGAAAAGTGGTTTTTCAACACTAACACAAGTGCAAAAAGTGGTTTTTCAACACTATCACAAGTGCAAAAAGTGTTTTTTCCACACTAATACAAGTGCAAAAGTGGTTTTCCTGCACCAACACAAGTGCGAAAAGTGGTTTTCAACACTAACACAAGTGCGAAAAGTGGTTTTTCAACACTAACACAAGTGCGAAAAGTGGTTTTTTCAACACTATCACAAGTGCAAAAAGTATTTTTTCCACACTAATACAAGTGCAAAAGTGGTTTCCTGCACCAACACAAGTGCGAAAAGTGGTTTTTCAACACTAACACAAGTGCGAAAAGTGGTTTTTCAACACTATCACAAGTGCAAAAAGTGTTTTTTCCACACTAATACAAGTGCAAAAGTGGTTTCCTGCACCAACACAAGTGCGAAAAGTGGTTTTTCAACACTAACACAAGTGCGAAAAGTGGTTTTTCAACACTAACACAAGTGCGAAAAGTGGTTTTTCAACACTATCACAAGTGCAAAAAGTGTTTTTTCCACACTAATACAAGTGCAAAAGTGGTTTCCTGCACCAACACAAGTGCAAAAAGTGTTTTTCAACACTAACACAAGTGCGAAAAGTGGTTTTTTCAACACTAACACAAGTGCGAAAAGTGGTTTTTCAACACTATCACAAGTGCAAAAAGTGTTTTTTCCACACTAATACAAGTGCAAAAGTGGTTTCCTGCACCAACACAAGTGCGAAAAGTGGTTTTTCAACACTATCACAAGTGCAAAAAGTGTTTTTTCCACACTAATACAAGTACAAAAGTGGTTTCCTGCACTAACACAAGTGCGAAAAGTGGTTTTTCAACACTATCACAAGTGCAAAAAGTGTTTTTTTCCACACTAATACAAGTGCAAAAGTGGTTTCCTGCACCAACACAAGTGCAAAAGTGGTTTCCTGCACCAACACAAGTGCGAAAAGTGGTTTTTCAACACTAACACAAGTGCGAAAAGTGGTTTTTCAGCACTAACACAAGTGCGAAAAGTGTTTTTTCCACACTACTACAAGTGCAAAAGTGGTTTCCTGCACCAACACAAGTGCAAAAAGTGGTTTTTCAACACTAACACAAGTGCGAAAAGTGGTTTTTCAACACTAACACAAGTGCGAAAAGTGGTTTTTCAACACTATCACAAGTGCAAAAAGTGTTTTTTTCCACACTAATACAAGTGCAAAAGTGGTTTCCTGCACCAACACAAGTGCGAAAAGTGGTTTTTTCAACACTATCACAAGTGCAAAAAGTGTTTTTTCCACACTAATACAAGTACAAAAGTGGTTTCCTGCACTAACACAAGTGCGAAAAGTGGTTTTTCAACACTATCACAAGTGCAAAAAGTGTTTTTTCCACACTAATACAAGTGCAAAAGTGGTTTCCTGCACCAACACAAGTGCAAAAGTGGTTTCCTGCACCAACACAAGTGCGAAAAGTGGTTTTTCAACACTAACACAAGTGCGAAAAGTGGTTTTTCAACACTAACACAAGTGCGAAAAGTGGTTTTTCAACACTATCACAAGTGCAAAAAGTGTTTTTTCCACACTAATACAAGTGCAAAAGTGGTTTACTGCACCAACACAAGTGCGAAAAGTGGTTTTTCAACACTAACACAAGTGCGAAAAGTGGTTTTTCAACACTAACACAAGTGCGAAAAGTGGTTTTTCAACACTATCACAAGTGCAAAAAGGGTTTTTTCCACACTAATACAAGTGCAAAAGTGGTTTCCTGCACCAACACAAGTGCGAAAAGTGGTTTTTTCAACACTAACATAAGTGCGAAAAGTGGTTTTTCAACACTAACACAAGTGCGAAAAGTGGTTTTTCAACACTATCACAAGTGCAAAAAGTGTTTTTTCCACACTAATACAAGTGCAAAAGTGGTTTCCTGCACCAACACAAGTGCGAAAAGTGGTTTTTCAACACTACCACAAGTGCAAAAAGTGTTTTTTCCACACTAATACAAGTGCAAAAGTGGTTTCCTGCACCAACACAAGTGCGAAAAGTGGTTTTTCAACACTAACACAAGTGCGAAAAGTGGTTTTTCAACACTAACACCAGTGCAAAAAGTGGTTTTTCAACACTATCACAAGTGCAAAAAGTGTTTTTTCCACACTAATACAAGTGCAAAAGTGGTTTCCTGCACCAACACAAGTGCGAAAAGTGGTTTTTCAACACTAACATAAGTGCAAAAAGTGGTTTTTCAACACTAACACAAGTGCGAAAAGTGGTTTTTCAACACTATCACAAGTGCAAAAAGTGTTTTTTCCACACTAATACAAGTGCAAAAGTGGTTTCCTGCACCAACACAAGTGCGAAAAGTGGTTTTTCAACACTATCACAAGTGCAAAAAGTGTTTTTTCCACACTAATACAAGTGCAAAAGTGGTTTCCTGCACCAACACAAGTGCGAAAAGTGGTTTTTCAACACTAACACAAGTGCGAAAAGTGGTTTTTCAACACTAACACAAGTGCGAAAAGTGGTTTTTCAACACTATCACCAGTGCAAAAAGTGTTTTTTCCACACTAATACAAGTGCAAAAGTGGTTTCCTGCACCAACACAAGTGCAAAAGTGGTTTCCTGCACCAACACAAGTGCGAAAAGTGGTTTTTCAACAATATCACAAGTGCAAAAAGTGTTTTTTCCACACTAATACAAGTGCAAAAGTGTTTTCCTGCACCAACACAAGTGCGAAAAGTGGTTTTTCAACACTAACACAAGTGCGAAAAGTGGTTTTTCAACACTAACACAAGTGCGAAAAGTGGTTTTTCAACACTATCACAAGTGCAAAAAGTGTTTTTTTCCACACTAATACAGAAGTGCAAAAGTGGTTTCCTGCACCAACACAAGTGCGAAAAGTGGTTTTTCAACACTATCACAAGTGCAAAAAGTGTTTTTTCCACACTAATACAAGTGCAAAAGTGGTTTCCTGCACCAACACAAGTGCGAAAAGTGGTTTTTCAACACTAACACAAGTGCGAAAAGTGGTTTTTCAACACTAACACCAGTGCGAAAAGTGGTTTTTCAACACTATCACAAGTGCAAAAAGTGTTTTTTCCACACTAATACAAGTGCAAAAGTGGTTTCCTGCACCAACACAAGTGCGAAAAGTGGTTTTTCAACACTAACATAAGTGCGAAAAGTGGTTTTTCAACACTAACACAAGTGCGAAAAGTGGTTTTTCAACACTATCACAAGTGCAAAAAGTGTTTTTTCCACACTAATACAAGTGCAAAAGTGGTTTCCTGCACCAACACAAGTGCGAAAAGTGGTTTTTCAACACTATCACAAGTGCAAAAAGTGTTTTTTCCACACTAATACAAGTGCAAAAGTGGTTTCCTGCACCAACACAAGTGCGAAAAGTGGTTTTTCAACACTAACACAAGTGCGAAAAGTGGTTTTTCAACACTATCACAAGTGCAAAAAGTGGTTTTTTCCACACTAATACAAGTGCAAAAGTGGTTTCCTGCACCAACACAAGTGCGAAAAGTGGTTTTTCAACACTAACACAAGTGCGAAAAGTGGTTTTTCAACACTAACACAAGTGCGAAAAGTGGTTTTTCAACACTATCACCAGTGCAAAAAGTGTTTTTTCCACACTAATACAAGTGCAAAAGTGGTTTCCTGCACCAACACAAGTGCAACGTGGTTTCCTGCACCAACACAAGTGCGAAAAGTGGTTTTTCAACACTATCACAAGTGCAAAAAGTGTTTTTTCCACACTAATACAAGTGCAAAAAGTGGTTTCCTGCACCAACACAAGTGCGAAAAGTGGTTTTTCAACACTAACACAAGTGCGAAAAGTGGTTTTTCAACACTAACACAAGTGCGAAAAGTGGTTTTTCAACACTATCACAAGTGCAAAAAGTGTTTTTTCCACACTAATACAAGTGCAAAAGTGGTTTCCTGCACCAACGACAAGTGCGAAAAGTGGTTTTTCAACACTATCACAAGTGCAAAAAGTGTTTTTTCCACACTAATACAAGTGCAAAAGTGGTTTCCTGCACCAACACAAGTGCGAAAAGTGGTTTTTCAACACTAACACAAGTGCGAAAAGTGGTTTTTCAACACTAACACAAGTGCGAAAAGTGGTTTTTCAACACTAATACAAGTGCAAAAGTGGTTTCCTGCACCAACACAAGTGCGAAAAGTGGTTCTTCAACACTAACACAAGTGCGAAAAGTGGGGTTTTTCAACACTATCACAAGTGCAAAAAAGTGTTTTTTCCACACTAATACAAGCGCAAAA
>NW_027619888.1:0-27102 GCF_964187855.1 Myxine glutinosa
ACTAACACAAGTGTAAAAAGTGGTTTTTCAACAATATCACAAGTGCAAAAAGTGTTTTTTCCACACTAATACAAGTGCAAAAGTGGTTGCCTGCACCAACACAAGTGCGAAAAGTGGTTTTTCAACACTAACACAAGTGCGAAAAGTGGTTTTTCAACACTAACACAAGTGCGAAAAGTGTTTTTTTCCACACTAATACAAGTGCAAAAGTGGTTTCCTGCACCAACACAAGTGCGAAAAGTGGTTTTTCAACACTAACACAAGTGCGAAAAGTGGTTTTTCAACACTAACACAAGTGCGAAAAGTGGTTTTTCAACACTATCACAAGTGCAAAAAGTGTTTTTTCCACACTAATACAAGTGCAAAAGTGGTTTCCTGCACCAACACAAGTGCGAAAAGTGGTTTTTCAACACTAACACAAGTGCGAAAAGTGGTTTTTCAACACTATCACAAGTGCAAAAAGTGTTTTTTCCACACTAATACAAGTGCAAAAGTGGTTTCCTGCACCAACACAAGTGCGAAAAGTGGTTTTTCAACACTAACACAAGTGCGAAAACTGGTTTTTCAACACCAACACAAGTGCGAAAAGTGTTTTTTCCACACTCATACAAGTGCAAAAGTGGTTTCCTGCACCAACACAAGTGCGAAAAGTGGTTTTTCAACACTAACACAAGTGCGAAAAGTGGTTTTTCAACACTAACACAAGTGCGAAAAGTGGTTTTTCGACACTAACACAGGTGCGAAAAGTGGTTTTTCCACACTAATACAAGTGCAAAAGTGGTTTCCTGCACCAACACAAGTGCGAAAAGTGGTTTTTCAACACTAACACAAGTGCGAAAAGTGGTTTTTCAACACTATCACAAGTGCAAAAAGTGTTTTTTCCACACTAATACAAGTGCAAAAGTGGTTTCCTGCACCAACACAAGTGCGAAAAGTGGTTTTTCAACACTAACACAAGTGCGAAAAGTGGTATTTCAACACTAACACAAGTGCGAAAAGTGTTTTTTCCACACTAATACAAGTGCAAAAGTGGTTTCCTGCACCAACACAAGTGCGAAAGTGGTTTTTCTACACTAACACAAGTGCGAAAAGTGGTTTTTCAATACTAACACAAGTGCGAAAAGTGGTTTTTCAACACTAACACAAGTGCGAAAAGTGTTTTTTCCACACTAATACAAGTGCAAAAGTGGTTTCCTGCACCAACACAAGTGCGAAAAGTGGTTTTTCAACACTAACACAAGTGCGAAAAGTGGTTTTTCAACACTAACACAAGTGCGAAAAGTGGTTTTTCAAAACTAACACAAGTGCGAAAAGTGGTTTTTCAACAATATCGCAAGTGCAAAAAGTGCTTTTTCCACACTAATACAAGTGCAAAAGTGGTTTCCTGCACCAACACAAGTGCGAAAAGTGGTTTTTCAACACTAACACAAGTGAAAAGTGTTTTTTTCCACACTAATACAAGTGCAAAAGTGGTTTCCTGCACCAACACAAGTGCGAAAAGTGGTTTTTCAACACTAACACAAGTGCGAAAAGTGGTTTTTCAACACTAACACAAGTGCGAAAAGTGGTTTTTCAACACTATCACAAGTGCAAAAAGTGTTTTTTCCACACTAATACAAGTGCAAAAGTGGTTTCCTGCACCAACACAAGTGCGAAAAGTGGTTTTTCAACACTAACACAAGTGCGAAAAGTGGTTTTTCAACACTATCACAAGTGCAAAAAGTGTTTTTTCCACACTAATACAAGTGCAAAAGTGGTTTCCTGCACCAACACAAGTGCGAAAAGTGGTTTTTCAACACTAACACAAGTGCGAAAACTGGTTTTTCAACACCAACACAAGTGCGAAAAGTGTTTTTTCCACACTAATACAAGTGCAAAAGTGGTTTCCTGCACCAACACAAGTGCGAAAAGTGGTTTTTCAACACTAACACAAGTGCGAAAAGTGGTTTTTCAACACTAACACAAGTGCGAAAAGTGGTTTTTCAACACTAACACAGGTGCGAAAAGTGGTTTTTCCACACTAATACAAGTGCAAAAGTGGTTTCCTGCACCAACACAAGTGCGAAAAGTGGTTTTTCAACACTAACACAAGTGCGAAAAGTGGTTTTTCAACACTATCACAAGTGCAAAAAGTGTTTTTTCCACACTAATACAAGTGCAAAAGTGGTTTCCTGCACCAACACAAGTGCGAAAAGTGGTTTTTCAACACTAACACAAGTGCGAAAAGTGGTATTTCAACACTAACACAAGTGCGAAAAGTGTTTTTTCCACACTAATACAAGTGCAAAAGTGGTTTCCTGCACCAACACAAGTGCGAAAGTGGTTTTTCTACACTAACACAAGTGCGAAAAGTGGTTTTTCAATACTAACACAAGTGCGAAAAGTGGTTTTTCAACACTAACACAAGTGCGAAAAGTGTTTTTTCCACACTAATACAAGTGCAAAAGTGGTTTCCTGCACCAACACAAGTGCGAAAAGTGGTTTTTCAACACTAACACAAGTGCGAAAAGTGGTTTTTCAACACTAACACAAGTGCGAAAAGTGGTTTTTCAACACTATCACAAGTGCAAAAAGTGTTTTTTCCACACTAATACAAGTGCAAAAGTGGTTTCCTGCACCAACACAAGTGCGAAAAGTGGTTTTTCAACACTAACACAAGTGCGAAAAGTGGTTTTTCAACACTATCACAAGTGCAAAAAGTGTTTTTTCCACACTAATACAAGTGCAAAAGTGGTTTCCTGCACCAACACAAGTGCGAAAAGTGCTTTTTCAACACTAACACAAGTGCGAAAAGTGGTTTTTCAACACTAACACAAGTGCGAAAAGTGGTTTTTCAACACTAACACAAGTGCGAAAGGTGTTTTTTCCACACTAATACAAGTGCAAAAGTGGTTTCCTGCACCAACACAAGTGCGAAAAGTGGTTTTTCAACACTAACACAAGTGTGAAAAGTGGTTTTTCAACACTAACACAAGTGCGAAAAGTGGTTTTTCAACACTATCACAAGTGCAAAAATAGTTTTTTCCACACTAATACAAGTGCAAAAGTGGTTTCCTGCACCAACACAAGTGCGAAAGTGGTTTTTCTACACTAACACAAGTGCGAAAAGTGGTTTTTCAACACTAACACAAGTGCGAAAAGTGGTTTTCAACACTAACACAAGTGCGAAAAGTGGTTTTTCAACACTATCACAAGTGCAAAAAGTGTTTTTTCCACACTAATACAAGTGCAAAAGTGGTTTCCTGCACCAACACAAGTGCGAAAAGTGGTTTTTCAACACTAACACAAGTGCGAAAAGTGGTTTTTCAACACTAACACAAGTGCGAAAGGTGTTTTTTCCACACTAATACAAGTGCAAAAGTGGTTTCCTGCACCAACACAAGTGCGAAAAGTGGTTTTTCAACACTAACACAAGTGCGAAATGTGGTTTTTCAACACTAACACAAGTGCGAAAAGTGGTTTTTCAACACTAACTCAAGTGCGAAAAGTGGTTTTTCCACACTAATACAAGTGCAAAAGTGGTTTCCTGCACCAATACAAGTGCGAAAAGTGGTTTTTCAACACTAACACAAGTGCGAAAAGTGGTTTTTCAACACTATCACAAGTGCAAAAAGTGTTTTTGTCCACACTAATACAAGTGCAAAAGTGGTTTCCTGCACCAACACAAGTGCGAAAAGTGGTTTTTCAACACTAACACAAGTGCAAAAAGTGGTTTTTCAACACTAACACAAGTGTGAAAAGTGGTTTTTCAACACTATCACAAGTGCAAAAATAGTTTTTTCCACACTAATACAAGTGCAAAAGTGGTTTCCTGCACCAACACAAGTGCGAAAAGTGGTTTTTCAACACTAACACAAGTGCGAAAAGTGGTTTTTCAACACTAACACAAGTGCTAAAAGTGGTTTTTCAACACTATCACAAGTGCAAAAAGTGTTTTTTTCACACTAATACAAGTGCAAAAGTGGTTTCCTGCACCAACACAAGTGCGAAAAGTGGTTTTTCAACACTAACACAAGTGCGAAAAGTGGTTTTTCAACACTAACACAAGTGCGAAAAGTGGTTTTTCCACACTAATACAAGTGCAAAAGTGGTTTCCTGCACCAACACAAGTGTGAAAAGTGGTTTTTCAACACTAACACCAGTGCGAAAAGTGGTTTTTCCACACTAATACAAGTGCAAAAGTGGTTTCCTGCACCAACACAAGTGCGAAAAGTGGTTTTTCAACACTAACACAAGTGCGAAAAGTGGTTTTTCAACACTAACACAAGTGCGAAAAGTGGTTTTTCAACACTAACACAAGTGCGCAAAGTGTTTTTGTCCACACTAACACAAGTGCAAAAGTGGTTTCCTGCACCAACACAAGTGCGAAAAGTGGTTTTTCAACACTAACAAAAGTGCGAAAAGTGGTTTTTCAACACTAACACAAGTGCGAAAAGTGGTTTTTCAACACTATCACAAGTGCAAAAATAGTTTTTTCCACACTAATACAAGTGCAAAAGTGGTTTCCTGCACCAACACAAGTGCGAAAGTGGTTTTTCTACACTAACACAAGTGCGAAAAGTGGTTTTTCAACACTAACACAAGTGCGAAAAGTCGTTTTTCAACACTAACACAAGTGCGAAAAGTGTTTTTTCCACACTAATACAAGTGCAAAAGTGGTTTCCTGCTCCAACACAAGTGCGAAAAGTGGTTTTTCAACACTAACACAAGTGCGAAAAGTGGTTTTTCAACACTATCACAAGTGCAAAATGTGTTTTTTCCACACTAATACAAGTGCAAAAGTGGTTTCCTGCACCAACACAAGTGCGAAAAGTGGTTTTTCAACACTAACACAAGTGTGCAAAGTGGTTTTTCAACACTATCACAAGTGCAAAAAGTGTTTTTTCCACACTAATACAAGTGCAAAAGTGGTTTCCTGCACCAACACAAGTGCGAAAAGTGGTTTTTCAACACTAACACAAGTGCGAAAAGTGGTTTTTCAACACTAACACAAGTGCGAAAAGTGGTTTTTCAACACTAACACAAGTGCGAAAGGTGTTTTTTCCACACTAATACAAGTGCAAAAGTGGTTTCCTGCACCAACGCAAGTGCGAAAAGTGGTTTTTCAACACTAACACAAGTGCGAAAAGTGGTTTTTCAACACTAACACAAGTGCGAAAAGTGGTTTTTCAACAATAACACAAGTGCGAAAAGTGGTTTTTCCACACTAATACAAGTGCAAAAGTGGTTTCCTGCACCAATACAAGTGCGAAAAGTGGTTTTTCAACACTAACACAAGTGCGAAAAGTGGTTTTTCAACACTATCACAAGTGCAAAAAGTGTTTTTGTCCACACTAATACAAGTGCAAAAGTGGTTTCCTGCACCAACACAAGTGCGAAAAGTGGTTTTTCAACACTAACACAAGTGCGAAAAGTGGTTTTTCAACACTAACACAAGTGCGAAAAGTGGTTTTTCAACACTATCACAAGTGCAAAAATAGTTTTTTCCACACTAATACAAGTGCAAAAGTGGTTTCCTGCACCAACACAAGTGCGAAAAGTGGTTTTTCAACACTAACACAAGTGCGAAAAGTGGTTTTTCAACACTAACACAAGTGCGAAAAGTGGATTTTCAACACTAACACAAGTGCGAAAAGTGGTTTTTCAACACTAACACAAGTGCGAAAAGTGGTTTTTCCACACTAATACAAGTGCAAAAGTGGTTTCCTGCACCAACACAAGTGCGAAAAGTGGTTTTTCAACACTAACACCAGTGCGAAAAGTGGTTTTTCCACACTAATACAAGTGCAAAAGTGGTTTCCTGCACCAACACAAGTGCAAAAAGTGGTTTTTCAACACTAACAGAAGTGCGAAAAGTGGGTTTTCAACACTATCACAAGTGCAAAAAGTGTTTTTTCCACACTAATACAAGTGCAAAAGTGGTTTCCTGCACCAATACAAGTGCGAAAAGTGGTTTTTCAACACTAACACAAGTGCGAAAAGTGGTTTTTCCACACTAATACAAGTGCAAAAGTGGTTTCCTGCACCAACACAAGTGCGAAAAGTGGTTTTTCAACACTAACACAAGTGTGAAAAGTGGTTTTTCAACACTAACACAAGTGCGAAAAGTGGTTTTTCAACACTAACACAAGTGCGAAAAGTGGTTTTTCCACACTAATACAAGTGCAAAAGTGGTTTCCTGCACCAACACAAGTGCGAAAAGTGGTTTTTCAACACTAACACAAGTGCGAAAAGTGGTTTTTCAACACTATCACAAGTGCAAAAAGTGTTTTTGTCCACACTAATACAAGTGCAAAAGTGGTTTCCTGCACCAACACAAGTGCGAAAAGTGGTTTTTCAACACTAACACAAGTGCGAAAAGTGGTTTTTCAACACTAACACAAGTGCGAAAAGTGGTTTTTCAACACTAACACAAGTGCGAAAAGTGTTTTTTCCACACTAATACAAGTGCAAAAGTGGTTTCCTGCACCAACACAAGTGCGAAAAGTGGTTTTTCAACACTAACACAAGTGCGAAAAGTGGTATTTCAACACTAACACAAGTGCGAAAAGTGTTTTTTCCACACTAATACAAGTGCAAAAGTGGTTTCCTGCACCAACACAAGTGCGAAAGTGGTTTTTCTACACTAACACAAGTGCGAAAAGTGGTTTTTCAACACTAACACAAGTGCGAAAAGTGGTTTTTCAACACTAACACAAGTGCGAAAAGTGTTTTTTCCACACTAATACAAGTGCAAAAGTGGTTTCCTGCACCAACACAAGTGGGAAAAGTGGTTTTTCAACACTAACACAAGTGCGAAAAGTGGTTTTTCAACACTAACACAAGTGCGAAAAGTGGTTTTTCAACACTATCACAAGTGCAAAAAGTGTTTTTTCCACACTAATACAAGTGCAAAAGTGGTTTCCTGCACCAACACAAGTGCGAAAAGTGGTTTTTCAACACTAACACAAGTGCGAAAAGTGGTTTTTCAACACTATCACAAGTGCAAAAAGTGTTTTTTCCACACTAATACAAGTGCAAAAGTGGTTTCCTGCACCAACACAAGTGCGAAAAGTGGTTTTTCAACACTAACACAAGTGCGAAAAGTGGTTTTTCAACACTAACACAAGTGCGAAAAGTGGTTTTTCAACACTAACACAAGTGCGAAAGGTGTTTTTTCCACACTAATACAAGTGCAAAAGTGGTTTCCTGCACCAACACAAGTGCGAAAAGTGGTTTTTCAACACTAACACAAGTATGAAAAGTGGTTTTTCAACACTAACACAAGTGCGAAAAGTGGTTTTTCAACACTAACACAAGTGCGAAAAGTGGTTTTTCCACACTAATACAAGTGCGAAAAGTGGTTTTTCAACACTATCACAAGTGCAAAAAGTGTTTTTGTCCACACTAATACAAGTGCAAAAGTGGTTTCCTGCACCAACACAAGTGCGAAAAGTGGTTTTTCAACACTAACACAAGTGCGAAAAGTGGTTTTTCAACACTAACACAAGTGCGAAAAGTGGTTTTTCAACACTAACACAAGTGCGAAAAGTGGTTTTTCAACACTATCACAAGTGCAAAAAGTGTTTTTGTCCACACTAATACAAGTGCAAAAGTGGTTTCCTGCACCAACACAAGTGCGAAAAGTGGTTTTTCAACACTAACACAAGTGCGAAAAGTGGTTTTTCAACACTAACACAAGTGCGAAAAGTAGTTTTTCAACACTATCACAAGTGCAAAAATAGTTTTTTCCACACTAATACAAGTGCAAAAGTGGTTTCCTGCACCAACACAAGTGCGAAAGTGGTTTTTCTACACTAACACAAGTGCGAAAAGTGGTTTTTCAACACTAACACAAGTGCGAAAAGTGGTTTTCAACACTAACACAAGTGCGAAAAGTGGTTTTTCAACACTATCACAAGTGCAAAAAGTGTTTTTTCCACACTAATACAAGTGCAAAAGTGGTTTCCTGCACCAACACAAGTGCGAAAAGTGGTTTTTCAACACAAACACAAGTGCGAAAAGTGGTTTTTCAACACTAACACAAGTGCGAAAGGTGTTTTTTCCACACTAATACAAGTGCAAAAGTGGTTTCCTGCACCAACACAAGTGCGAAAAGTGGTTTTTCAACACTAACACAAGTGCGAAATGTGGTTTTTCAACACTAACACAAGTGCGAAAAGTGGTTTTTCAACACTAACACAAGTGCGAAAAGTGGTTTTTCCACACTAATACAAGTGCAAAAGTGGTTTCCTGCACCAATACAAGTGCGAAAAGTGGTTTTTCAACACTAACACAAGTGCGAAAAGTGGTTTTTCAACACTATCACAAGTGCAAAAAGTGTTTTTGTCCACACTAATACAAGTGCAAAAGTGGTTTCCTGCACCAACACAAGTGCGAAAAGTGGTTTTTCAACACTAACACAAGTGCGAAAAGTGGTTTTTCAACACTAACACAAGTGTGAAAAGTGGTTTTTCAACACTATCACAAGTGCAAAAATAGTTTTTTCCACACTAATACAAGTGCAAAAGTGGTTTCCTGCACCAACACAAGTGCGAAAAGTGGTTTTTCAACACTAACACAAGTGCGAAAAGTGGTTTTTCAACACTAACACAAGTGCTAAAAGTGGTTTTTCAACACTATCACAAGTGCAAAAAGTGTTTTTTTCACACTAATACAAGTGCAAAAGTGGTTTCCTGCACCAACACAAGTGCGAAAAGTGGTTTTTCAACACTAACACAAGTGCGAAAAGTGGTTTTTCAACACTAACACAAGTGCGAAAAGTGGTTTTTCAACACTATCACAAGTGCGAAAAGTGGTTTTTCCACACTAATACAAGTGCAAAAGTGGTTTCCTGCACCAACACAAGTGTGAAAAGTGGTTTTTCAACACTAACACCAGTGCGAAAAGTGGTTTTTCCACACTAATACAAGTGCAAAAGTGGTTTCCTGCACCAACACAAGTGCGAAAAGTGGTTTTTCAACACTAACACAAGTGCGAAAAGTGGTTTTTCAACACTAACACAAGTGCGAAAAGTGGTTTTTCAACACTAACACAAGTGCGCAAAGTGTTTTTATCCACACTAATACAAGTGCAAAAGTGGTTTCCTGCACCAACACAAGTGCGAAAAGTGGTTTTTCAACACTAACAAAAGTGCGAAAATTGGTTTTTCAACACTAACACAAGTGCGAAAAGTGGTTTTTCAACACTATCACAAGTGCAAAAATAGTTTTTTCCACACTAATACAAGTGCAAAAGTGGTTTCCTGCACCAACACAAGTGCGAAAGTGGTTTTTCTACACTAACACAAGTGCGAAAAGTGGTTTTTCAACACTAACACAAGTGCGAAAAGTCGTTTTTCAACACTAACACAAGTGCGAAAAGTGTTTTTTCCACACTAATACAAGTGCAAAAGTGGTTTCCTGCTCCAACACAAGTGCGAAAAGTGGTTTTTCAACACTAACACAAGTGCGAAAAGTGGTTTTTCAACACTATCACAAGTGCAAAATGTGTTTTTTCCACACTAATACAAGTGCAAAAGTGGTTTCCTGCACCAACACAAGTGTGAAAAGTGGTTTTTCAACACTAACACAAGTGTGAAAAGTGGTTTTTCAACACTATCACAAGTGCAAAAAGTGTTTTTTCCACACTAATACAAGTGCAAAAGTGGTTTCCTGCACCAACACAAGTGCGAAAAGTGGTTTTTCAACACTAACACAAGTGCGAAAAGTGGTTTTTCAACACTAACACAAGTGCGAAAAGTGGTTTTTCAACACTAACACAAGTGCGAAAGGTGTTTTTTCCACACTAATACAAGTGCAAAAGTGGTTTCCTGCACCAACGCAAGTGCGAAAAGTGGTTTTTCAACACTAACACAAGTGCGAAAAGTGGTTTTTCAACACTAACACAAGTGCGAAAAGTGGTTTTTCAACAATAACACAAGTGCGAAAAGTGGTTTTTCCACACTAATACAAGTGCAAAAGTGGTTTCCTGCACCAATACAAGTGCGAAAAGTGGTTTTTCAACACTAACACAAGTGCGAAAAGTGGGTTTTCAACACTATCACAAGTGCAAAAAGTGTTTTTGTCCACACTAATACAAGTGCAAAAGTGGTTTCCTGCACCAACACAAGTGCGAAAAGTGGTTTTTCAACACTAACACAAGTGCGAAAAGTGGTTTTTCAACACTAACACAAGTGCGAAAAGTGGTTTTTCAACACTATCACAAGTGCAAAAATAGTTTTTTCCACACTAATACAAGTGCAAAAGTGGTTTCCTGCACCAACACAAGTGCGAAAAGTGGTTTTTCAACACTAACACAAGTGCGAAAAGTGGTTTTTCAACACCAACACAAGTGCGAAAAGTGGTTTTTCAACACTAACACAAGTGCGAAAAGTGGTTTTTCAACACTAACACAAGTGCGAAAAGTGGTTTTTCCACACTAATACAAGTGCAAAAGTGGTTTCCTGCACCAACACAAGTGCGAAAAGTGGTTTTTCAACACTAACACCAGTGCGAAAAGTGGTTTTTCCACACTAATACAAGTGCAAAAGTGGTTTCCTGCACCAACACAAGTGCAAAAAGTGGTTTTTCAACACTAACAGAAGTGCGAAAAGTGGGTTTTCAACACTATCACAAGTGCAAAAAGTGTTTTTTCCACACTAATACAAGTGCAAAAGTGGTTTCCTGCACCAATACAAGTGCGAAAAGTGGTTTTTCAACACTAACACAAGTGCGAAAAGTGGTTTTTCCACACTAATACAAGTGCAAAAGTGGTTTCCTGCACCAACACAAGTGCGAAAAGTGGTTTTTCAACACTAACACAAGTGTGAAAAGTGGTTTTTCAACACTAACACAAGTGCGAAAAGTGGTTTTTCAACACTAACACAAGTGCGAAAAGTGGTTTTTCCACACTAATACAAGTGCAAAAGTGGTTTCCTGCACCAACACAAGTGCGAAAAGTGGTTTTTCAACACTAACACAAGTGCGAAAAGTGGTTTTTCAACACTATCACAAGTGCAAAAAGTGTTTTTGTCCACACTAATACAAGTGCAAAAGTGGTTTCCTGCACGAACACAAGTGCGAAAAGTGGTTTTTCAACACTAACACAAGTGCGAAAAGTGGTTTTTCAACACTAACACAAGTGCGAAAAGTGGTTTTTCAACACTATCACAAGTGCAAAAATAGTTTTTTCCACACTAATACAAGTGCAAAAGTGGTTTCCTGCACCAACACAAGTGCGAAAGTGGTTTTTCTACACTAACACAAGTGCGAAAGGTGGTTTTTCAACACTAACACAAGTGCGAAAAGTGGTTTTTCAACACTAACACAAGTGCGAAAAGTGGTTTTTCAACACTATCACAAGTGCAAAAAGTGTTTTTTCCACACTAATACAAGTGCAAAAGTGGTTTCCTGCACAAACACAAGTGCGAAAAGTGGTTTTTCAACACTAACACAAGTGCGAAAAGTGGTTTTTCAACAGTAACACAAGTGCGAAAGGTGTTTTTTCCACACTAATACAAGTGCAAAAGTGGTTTCCTGCAGCAACACAAGTGCGAAAAGTGGTTTTTCAACACTAACACAAGTGCGAAAAGTGGTTTTTCAACACTAACACAAGTGCGAAAAGTGGTTTTTCAACACTATCACAAGTGCAAAAAGTGGTTTTTCCACACTAATACAAGTGCAAAAGTGGTTTCCTGCACCAACACAAGTGCGAAAAGTGGGTTTTTCAACACTAACACAAGTGCGAAAAGTGGTTTTTCAACACTATCACAAGTGCAAAAAGTGTTTTTGTCCACACTAATACAAGTGCAAAAGTGGTTTCCTGCACCAACACAAGTGCGAAAAGTGGTTTTTCAACACTAACACAAGTGCGAAAAGTGGTTTTTCAACACTAACACAAGTGCGAAAAGTGGTTTTTCAACACTATCACAAGTGCAAAAATAGTTTTTTCCACACTAATACAAGTGCAAAAGTGGTTTCCTGCACCAACACAAGTGCGAAAGTGGTTTTTCTACACTAACACAAGTGCGAAAAGTGGTTTTTCAACACTAACACAAGTGCGAAAAGTGGTTTTCAACACTAACACAAGTGCGAAAAGTGGTTTTTCAACACTATCACAAGTGCAAAAAGTGTTTTTTCCACACTAATACAAGTGCAAAAGTGGTTTCCTGCACCAACACAAGTGCGAAAAGTGGTTTTTCAACACAAACACAAGTGCGAAAAGTGGTTTTTCAACACTAACACAAGTGCGAAAGGTGTTTTTTCCACACTAATACAAGTGCAAAAGTGGTTTCCTGCACCAACACAAGTGCGAAAAGTGGTTTTTCAACACTAACACAAGTGCGAAATGTGGTTTTTCAACACTAACACAAGTGCGAAAAGTGGTTTTTCAACACTAACACAAGTGCGAAAAGTGGTTTTTCCACACTAATACAAGTGCAAAAGTGGTTTCCTGCACCAATACAAGTGCGAAAAGTGGTTTTTCAACACTAACACAAGTGCGAAAAGTGGTTTTTCAACACTATCACAAGTGCAAAAAGTGTTTTTGTCCACACTAATACAAGTGCAAAAGTGGTTTCCTGCACCAACACAAGTGCGAAAAGTGGTTTTTCAACACTAACACAAGTGCGAAAAGTGGTTTTTCAACACTAACACAAGTGTGAAAAGTGGTTTTTCAACACTATCACAAGTGCAAAAATAGTTTTTTCCACACTAATACAAGTGCAAAAGTGGTTTCCTGCACCAACACAAGTGCGAAAAGTGGTTTTTCAACACTAACACAAGTGCGAAAAGTGGTTTTTCAACACTAACACAAGTGCTAAAAGTGGTTTTTCAACACTATCACAAGTGCAAAAAGTGTTTTTTTCACACTAATACAAGTGCAAAAGTGGTTTCCTGCACCAACACAAGTGCGAAAAGTGGTTTTTCAACACTAACACAAGTGCGAAAAGTGGTTTTTCAACACTAACACAAGTGCGAAAAGTGGTTTTTCAACACTATCACAAGTGCGAAAAGTGGTTTTTCCACACTAATACAAGTGCAAAAGTGGTTTCCTGCACCAACACAAGTGTGAAAAGTGGTTTTTCAACACTAACACCAGTGCGAAAAGTGGTTTTTCCACACTAATACAAGTGCAAAAGTGGTTTCCTGCACCAACACAAGTGCGAAAAG
The DNA here is from genome assembly GCF_964187855.1 of Myxine glutinosa. Lineage (NCBI taxonomy): Eukaryota > Metazoa > Chordata > Myxini > Myxiniformes > Myxinidae > Myxine > Myxine glutinosa. The sequence continues at coordinate 13,152 of NW_027619888.1, forward strand.
TGGTTTTTCAACACTAACACAAGTGCGAAAAGTGGTTTTTCAACACTAACACAAGTGCGAAAAGTGGTTTTTCAACACTAACACAAGTGCGCAAAGTGTTTTTGTCCACACTAATACAAGTGCAAAAGTGGTTTCCTGCACCAACACAAGTGCGAAAAGTGGTTTTTCAACACTAACAAAAGTGCGAAAATTGGTTTTTCAACACTAACACAAGTGCGAAAAGTGGTTTTTCAACACTATCACAAGTGCAAAAATAGTTTTTTCCACACTAATACAAGTGCAAAAGTGGTTTCCTGCACCAACACAAGTGCGAAAGTGGTTTTTCTACACTAACACAAGTGCGAAAAGTGGTTTTTCAACACTAACACAAGTGCGAAAAGTCGTTTTTCAACACTAACACAAGTGCGAAAAGTGTTTTTTCCACACTAATACAAGTGCAAAAGTGGTTTCCTGCTCCAACACAAGTGCGAAAAGTGGTTTTTCAACACTAACACAAGTGCGAAAAGTGGTTTTTCAACACTATCACAAGTGCAAAATGTGTTTTTTCCACACTAATACAAGTGCAAAAGTGGTTTCCTGCACCAACACAAGTGCGAAAAGTGGTTTTTCAACACTAACACAAGTGTGAAAAGTGGTTTTTCAACACTATCACAAGTGCAAAAAGTGTTTTTTCCACACTAATACAAGTGCAAAAGTGGTTTCCTGCACCAACACAAGTGCGAAAAGTGGTTTTTCAACACTAACACAAGTGCGAAAAGTGGTTTTTCAACACTAACACAAGTGCGAAAAGTGGTTTTTCAACACTAACACAAGTGCGAAAGGTGTTTTTTCCACACTAATACAAGTGCAAAAGTGGTTTCCTGCACCAACGCAAGTGCGAAAAGTGGTTTTTCAACACTAACACAAGTGCGAAAAGTGGTTTTTCAACACTAACACAAGTGCGAAAAGTGGTTTTTCAACAATAACACAAGTGCGAAAAGTGGTTTTTCCACACTAATACAAGTGCAAAAGTGGTTTCCTGCACCAATACAAGTGCGAAAAGTGGTTTTTCAACACTAACACAAGTGCGAAAAGTGGTTTTTCAACACTATCACAAGTGCAAAAAGTGTTTTTGTCCACACTAATACAAGTGCAAAAGTGGTTTCCTGCACCAACACAAGTGCGAAAAGTGGTTTTTCAACACTAACACAAGTGCGAAAAGTGGTTTTTCAACACTAACACAAGTGCGAAAAGTGGTTTTTCAACACTATCACAAGTGCAAAAATAGTTTTTTCCACACTAATACAAGTGCAAAAGTGGTTTCCTGCACCAACACAAGTGCGAAAAGTGGTTTTTCAACACTAACACAAGTGCGAAAAGTGGTTTTTCAACACCAACACAAGTGCGAAAAGTGGTTTTTCAACACTAACACAAGTGCGAAAAGTGGTTTTTCAACACTAACACAAGTGCGAAAAGTGGTTTTTCCACACTAATACAAGTGCAAAAGTGGTTTCCTGCACCAACACAAGTGCGAAAAGTGGTTTTTCAACACTAACACCAGTGCGAAAAGTGGTTTTTCCACACTAATACAAGTGCAAAAGTGGTTTCCTGCACCAACACAAGTGCAAAAAGTGGTTTTTCAACACTAACAGAAGTGCGAAAAGTGGGTTTTCAACACTATCACAAGTGCAAAAAGTGTTTTTTCCACACTAATACAAGTGCAAAAGTGGTTTCCTGCACCAATACAAGTGCGAAAAGTGGTTTTTCAACACTAACACAAGTGCGAAAAGTGGTTTTTCCACACTAATACAAGTGCAAAAGTGGTTTCCTGCACCAACACAAGTGCGAAAAGTGGTTTTTCAACACTAACACAAGTGTGAAAAGTGGTTTTTCAACACTAACACAAGTGCGAAAAGTGGTTTTTCAACACTAACACAAGTGCGAAAAGTGGTTTTTCCACACTAATACAAGTGCAAAAGTGGTTTCCTGCACCAACACAAGTGCGAAAAGTGGTTTTTCAACACTAACACAAGTGCGAAAAGTGGTTTTTCAACACTAACACAAGTGCGAAAAGTGGTTTTTCAACACTAACACAAGTGCGCAAAGTGTTTTTGTCCACACTAATACAAGTGCAAAAGTGGTTTCCTGCACCAACACAAGTGCGAAAAGTGGTTTTTCAACACTAACACAAGTGCGAAAAGTGGTTTTTCAACACTAACACAAGTGCGAAAAGTGGTTTTTCAACACTATCACAAGTGCAAAAATAGTTTTTTCCACACTAATACAAGTGCAAAAGTGGTTTCCTGCACCAACACAAGTGCGAAAGTGGTTTTTCTACACTAACACAAGTGCGAAAAGTGGTTTTTCAACACTAACACAAGTGCGAAAAGTGGTTTTTCAACACTAACACAAGTGCGAAAAGTGGTTTTTCAACACTATCACAAGTGCAAAAAGTGTTTTTTCCACACTAATACAAGTGCAAAAGTGGTTTCCTGCACAAACACAAGTGCGAAAAGTGGTTTTTCAACACTAACACAAGTGCGAAAAGTGGTTTTTCAACAGTAACACAAGTGCGAAAGGTGTTTTTTCCACACTAATACAAGTGCAAAAGTGGTTTCCTGCAGCAACACAAGTGCGAAAAGTGGTTTTTCAACACTAACACAAGTGCGAAAAGTGGTTTTTCAACACTAACACAAGTGCGAAAAGTGGTTTTTCAACACTATCACAAGTGCAAAAAGTGGTTTTTCCACACTAATACAAGTGCAAAAGTGGTTTCCTGCACCAACACAAGTGCGAAAAGTGGTTTTTCAACACTAACACAAGTGCGAAAAGTGGTTTTTCAACACTATCACAAGTGCAAAAAGTGTTTTTGTCCACACTAATACAAGTGCAAAAGTGGTTTCCTGCACCAACACAAGTGCGAAAAGTGGTTTTTCAACACTAACACAAGTGCGAAAAGTGGTTTTTCAACACTAACACAAGTGCGAAAAGTGGTTTTTCAACACTATCACAAGTGCAAAAATAGTTTTTTCCACACTAATACAAGTGCAAAAGTGGTTTCCTGCACCAACACAAGTGCGAAAGTGGTTTTTCTACACTAACACAAGTGCGAAAAGTGGTTTTTCAACACTAACACAAGTGCGAAAAGTGGTTTTCAACACTAACACAAGTGCGAAAAGTGGTTTTTCAACACTATCACAAGTGCAAAAAGTGTTTTTTCCACACTAATACAAGTGCAAAAGTGGTTTCCTGCACCAACACAAGTGCGAAAAGTGGTTTTTCAACACTAACACAAGTGCGAAAAGTGGTTTTTCAACACTAACACAAGTGCGAAAGGTGTTTTTTCCACACTAATACAAGTGCAAAAGTGGTTTCCTGCACCAACACAAGTGCGAAAAGTGGTTTTTCAACACTAACACAAGTGCGAAAAGTGGTTTCTCAACACTAACACAAGTGCGAAAAGTAGTTTTTCCACACTAATACAAGTGCAAAATTGGCTTCCTGCACCAACACAAGTGCGAAAAGTGGTTTTTCAACACTAACACAAGTGCGAAAAGTGGTTTTTCAACACTATCACAAGTGCAAAAAGTGTTTTTTCCACACTATCACAAGTGCAAAAAGTGTTTTTTCCACACTAATACAAGTGCAAAAGTGGTTTCCTGCACAAACACAAGTGCGAAAAGTGGTTTTTCAACACTAACACAAGTGTAAAAAGTGGTTTTTCAACAATATCACAAGTGCAAAAAGTGTTTTTTCCACACTAATACAAGTGCAAAAGTGGTTTCCTGCACCAACACAAGTGCGAAAAGTGGTTTTTCAACACTAACACAAGTGCGAAAAGTGGTTTTTCAACACTAACACAAGTGCGAAAAGTGGTTTTTCAACACTAACACAGGTGCGAAAAGTGGTTTTTCCACACTAATACAAGTGCAAAAGTGGTTTCCTGCACCAACACAAGTGCGAAAAGTGGTTTTTCAACACTAACACAAGTGCGAAAAGTGGTTTTTCAACACTATCACAAGTGCAAAAAGTGTTTTTTCCACACTAATACAAGTGCAAAAGTGGTTTCCTGCACCAACACAAGTGCGAAAAGTGGTTTTTCAACACTAACACAAGTGCGAAAAGTGGTATTTCAACACTAACACAAGTGCGAAAAGTGTTTTTTCCACACTAATACAAGTGCAAAAGTGGTTGCCTGCACCAACACAAGTGCGAAAGTGGTTTTTCTACACTAACACAAGTGCGAAAAGTGGTTTTTCAACACTAACACAAGTGCGAAAAGTGGTTTTTCAACACTAACACAAGTGCGAAAAGTGTTTTTTTCCACACTAATACAAGTGCAAAAGTGGTTTCCTGCACCAACACAAGTGCGAAAAGTGGTTTTTCAACACTAACACAAGTGCGAAAAGTGGTTTTTCAACACTAACACAAGTGCGAAAAGTGGTTTTTCAACACTATCACAAGTGCAAAAAGTGATTTTTTCCACACTAATACAAGTGCAAAAGTGGTTTCCTGCACCAACACAAGTGCGAAAAGTGGTTTTTCAACACTAACACAAGTGCGAAAAGTGGTTTTTCAACACTATCACAAGTGCAAAAAGTGTTTTTTCCACACTAATACAAGTGCAAAAGTGGTTTCCTGCACCAACACAAGTGCGAAAAGTGGTTTTTCAACACTAACACAAGTGCGAAAACTGGTTTTTCAACACCAACACAAGTGCGAAAAGTGTTTTTTCCACACTAATACAAGTGCAAAAGTGGTTTCCTGCACCAACACAAGTGCGAAAAGTGGTTTTTCAACACTAACACAAGTGCGAAAAGTGGTTTTTCAACACTAACACAAGTGCGAAAAGTGGTTTTTCAACACTAACACAGGTGCGAAAAGTGGTTTTTCCACACTAATACAAGTGCAAAAGTGGTTTCCTGCACCAACACAAGTGCGAAAAGTGGTTTTTCAACACTAACACAAGTGCGAAAAGTGGTTTTTCAACACTATCACAAGTGCAAAAAGTGTTTTTTCCACACTAATACAAGTGCAAAAGTGGTTTCCTGCACCAACACAAGTGCGAAAAGTGGTTTTTCAACACTAACACAAGTGCGAAAAGTGGTATTTCAACACTAACACAAGTGCGAAAAGTGTTTTTTCCACACTAATACAAGTGCAAAAGTGGTTTCCTGCACCAACACAAGTGCGAAAGTGGTTTTTCTACACTAACACAAGTGCGAAAAGTGGTTTTTCAATACTAACACAAGTGCGAAAAGTGGTTTTTCAACACTAACACAAGTGCGAAAAGTGTTTTTTCCACACTAATACAAGTGCAAAAGTGGTTTCCTGCACCAACACAAGTGCGAAAAGTGGTTTTTCAACACTAACACAAGTGCGAAAAGTGGTTTTTCAACACTAACACAAGTGCGAAAGGTGTTTTTTCCACACTAATACAAGTGCAAAAGTGGTTTCCTGCACCAACACAAGTGCGAAAAGTGGTTTTTCAACACTAACACAAGTGTGAAAAGTGGTTTTTCAACACTAACACAAGTGCGAAAAGTGGTTTTTCAACACTATCACAAGTGCAAAAATAGTTTTTTCCACACTAATACAAGTGCAAAAGTGGTTTCCTGCACCAACACAAGTGCGAAAGTGGTTTTTCTACACTAACACAAGTGCGAAAAGTGGTTTTTCAACACTAACACAAGTGCGAAAAGTGGTTTTCAACACTAACACAAGTGCGAAAAGTGGTTTTTCAACACTATCACAAGTGCAAAAAGTGTTTTTTCCACACTAATACAAGTGCAAAAGTGGTTTCCTGCACCAACACAAGTGCGAAAAGTGGTTTTTCAACACTAACACAAGTGCGAAAAGTGGTTTTTCAACACTAACACAAGTGCGAAAGGTGTTTTTTCCACACTAATACAAGTGCAAAAGTGGTTTCCTGCACCAACACAAGTGCGAAAAGTGGTTTTTCAACACTAACACAAGTGCGAAATGTGGTTTTTCAACACTAACACAAGTGCGAAAAGTGGTTTTTCAACACTAACACAAGTGCGAAAAGTGGTTTTTCCACACTAATACAAGTGCAAAAGTGGTTTCCTGCACCAATACAAGTGCGAAAAGTGGTTTTTCAACACTAACACAAGTGCGAAAAGTGGTTTTTCAACACTATCACAAGTGCAAAAAGTGTTTTTGTCCACACTAATACAAGTGCAAAAGTGGTTTCCTGCACCAACACAAGTGCGAAAAGTGGTTTTTCAACACTAACACAAGTGCGAAAAGTGGTTTTTCAACACTAACACAAGTGTGAAAAGTGGTTTTTCAACACTATCACAAGTGCAAAAATAGTTTTTTCCACACTAATACAAGTGCAAAAGTGGTTTCCTGCACCAACACAAGTGCGAAAAGTGGTTTTTCAACACTAACACAAGTGCGAAAAGTGGTTTTTCAACACTAACACAAGTGCTAAAAGTGGTTTTTCAACACTATCACAAGTGCAAAAAGTGTTTTTTTCACACTAATACAAGTGCAAAAGTGGTTTCCTGCACCAACACAAGTGCGAAAAGTGGTTTTTCAACACTAACACAAGTGCGAAAAGTGGTTTTTCAACACTAACACAAGTGCGAAAAGTGGTTTTTCAACACTATCACAAGTGCGAAAAGTGGTTTTTCCACACTAATACAAGTGCAAAAGTGGTTTCCTGCACCAACACAAGTGTGAAAAGTGGTTTTTCAACACTAACACCAGTGCGAAAAGTGGTTTTTCCACACTAATACAAGTGCAAAAGTGGTTTCCTGCACCAACACAAGTGCGAAAAGTGGTTTTTCAACACTAACACAAGTGCGAAAAGTGGTTTTTCAACACTAACACAAGTGCGAAAAGTGGTTTTTCAACACTAACACAAGTGCGCAAAGTGTTTTTGTCCACACTAACACAAGTGCAAAAGTGGTTTCCTGCACCAACACAAGTGCGAAAAGTGGTTTTTCAACACTAACAAAAGTGCGAAAAGTGGTTTTTCAACACGAACACAAGTGCGAAAAGTGGTTTTTCAACACTATCACAAGTGCAAAAATAGTTTTTTCCACACTAATACAAGTGCAAAAGTGGTTTCCTGCACCAACACAAGTGCGAAAGTGGTTTTTCTAACACTAACACAAGTGCGAAAAGTGGTTTTTCAACACTAACACAAGTGCGAAAAGTCGTTTTTCAACACTAACACAAGTGCGAAAAGTGTTTTTTCCACACTAATACAAGTGCAAAAGTGGTTTCCTGCTCCAACACAAGTGCGAAAAGTGGTTTTTCAACACTAACACAAGTGCGAAAAGTGGTTTTTTCAACACTATCACAAGTGCAAAATGTGTTTTTTCCACACTAATACAAGTGCAAAAGTGGTTTCCTGCACCAACACAAGTGCGAAAAGTGGTTTTTCAACACTAACACAAGTGTGAAAAGTGGTTTTTCAACACTATCACAAGTGCAAAAAGTGTTTTTTCCACACTAATACAAGTGCAAAAGTGGTTTCCTGCACCAACACAAGTGCGAAAAGTGGTTTTTCAACACTAACACAAGTGCGAAAAGTGGTTTTTCAACACTAACACAAGTGCGAAAAGTGGTTTTTAAACACTAACACAAGTGCGAAAGGTGTTTTTTCCACACTAATACAAGTGCAAAAGTGGTTTCCTGCACCAACGCAAGTGCGAAAAGTGGTTTTTCAACACTAACACAAGTGCGAAAAGTGGTTTTTTCAACACTAACACAAGTGCGAAAAGTGGTTTTTCAACAATAACACAAGTGCGAAAAGTGGTTTTTCCACACTAATACAAGTGCAAAAGTGGTTTCCTGCACCAATACAAGTGCGAAAAGTGGTTTTTCAACACTAACACAAGTGCGAAAAGTGGTTTTTCAACACTATCACAAGTGCAAAAAGTGTTTTTGTCCACACTAATACAAGTGCAAAAGTGGTTTCCTGCACCAACACAAGTGCGAAAAGTGGTTTTTCAACACTAACACAAGTGCGAAAAGTGGTTTTTCAACACTAACACAAGTGCGAAAAGTGGTTTTTCAACACTATCACAAGTGCAAAAAATAGTTTTTTCCACACTAATACAAGTGCAAAAGTGGTTTCCTGCACCAACACAAGTGCGAAAAGTGGTTTTTCAACACTAACACAAGTGCGAAAAGTGGTTTTTCAACACTAACACAAGTGCGAAAAGTGGATTTTCAACACTAACACAAGTGCGAAAAGTGGTTTTTCAACACTAACACAAGTGCGAAAAGTGGTTTTTCCACACTAATACAAGTGCAAAAGTGGTTTCCTGCACCAACACAAGTGCGAAAAGTGGTTTTTCAACACTAACACCAGTGCGAAAAGTGGTTTTTCCACACTAATACAAGTGCAAAAGTGGTTTCCTGCACCAACACAAGTGCAAAAAGTGGTTTTTCAACACTAACAGAAGTGCGAAAAGTGGGTTTTCAACACTATCACAAGTGCAAAAAGTGTTTTTTCCACACTAATACAAGTGCAAAAGTGGTTTCCTGCACCAATACAAGTGCGAAAAGTGGTTTTTCAACACTAACACAAGTGCGAAAAGTGGTTTTTTCCACACTAATACAAGTGCAAAAGTGGTTTCCTGCACCAACACAAGTGCGAAAAGTGGTTTTTCAACACTAACACAAGTGTGAAAAGTGGTTTTTCAACACTAACACAAGTGCGAAAAGTGGTTTTTCAACACTAACACAAGTGCGAAAAGTGGTTTTTCCACACTAATACAAGTGCAAAAGTGGTTTCCTGCACCAACACAAGTGCGAAAAGTGGTTTTTCAACACTAACACAAGTGCGAAAAGTGGTTTTTCAACACTATCACAAGTGCAAAAAGTGTTTTTGTCCACACTAATACAAGTGCAAAAGTGGTTTCCTGCACAACACAAGTGCGAAAAGTGGTTTTTCAACACTAACACAAGTGCGAAAGTGGTTTTTCAACACTAACACAAGTGCGAAAAGTGGTTTTTCAACACTAACACAAGTGCGAAAAGTGTTTTTTCCACACTAATACAAGTGCAAAAGTGGTTTCCTGCACCAACACAAGTGCGAAAAGTGGTTTTTCAACACTAACACAAGTGCGAAAAGTGGTATTTCAACACTAACACAAGTGCGAAAAGTGGTTTTTTCCACACTAATACAAGTGCAAAAGTGGTTTCCTGCACCAACACAAGTGCGAAAGTGGTTTTTCTACACTAACACAAGTGCGAAAAGTGGTTTTTCAACACTAACACAAGTGCGAAAAGTGGTTTTTCAACACTAACACAAGTGCGAAAAGTGTTTTTTCCACACTAATACAAGTGCAAAAGTGGTTTCCTGCACCAACACAAGTGGGAAAAGTGGTTTTTCAACACTAACACAAGTGCGAAAAGTGGTTTTTCAACACTAACACAAGTGCGAAAAGTGGTTTTTCAACACTATCACAAGTGCAAAAAGTGTTTTTTCCACACTAATACAAGTGCAAAAGTGGTTTCCTGCACCAACACAAGTGCGAAAAGTGGTTTTTCAACACTAACACAAGTGCGAAAAGTGGTTTTTCAACACTATCACAAGTGCAAAAAGTGTTTTTTCCACACTAATACAAGTGCAAAAGTGGTTTCCTGCACCAACACAAGTGCGAAAAGTGGTTTTTCAACACTAACACAAGTGCGAAAACTGGTTTTTCAACACTAACACAAGTGCGAAAAGTGGTTTTTCAACACTAACACAAGTGCGAAAGGTGTTTTTTCCACACTAATACAAGTGCAAAAGTGGTTTCCTGCACCAACACAAGTGCGAAAAGTGGTTTTTCAACACTAACACAAGGATGAAAAGTGGTTTTTCAACACTAACACAAGTGCGAAAAGTGGTTTTTTCAACACTAACACAAGTGCGAAAAGTGGTTTTTCCACACTAATACAAGTGCAAAAGTGGTTTCCTGCACCAACACAAGTGCGAAAAGTGGTTTTTCAACACTAACACAAGTGCGAAAAGTGGTTTTTCAACACTAACACAAGTACGAAAAGTAGTTTTTCAACACTATCACAAGTGCAAAAATAGTTTTTTTCCACACTAATACAAGTGCAAAAGTGGTTTCCTGCACCAACACAAGTGCGAAAGTGGTTTTTCTACACTAACACAAGTGCGAAAAGTGGTTTTTCAACACTAACACAAGTGCGAAAAGTGGTTTTTCAACACTAACACAAGTGCGAAAAGTGGTTTTTCAACACTATCACAAGTGCAAAAAGTGTTTTTTCCACACTAATACAAGTGCAAAAGTGGTTTCCTGCACCAACACAAGTGCGAAAAGTGGTTTTTCAACACTAACACAAGTGCGAAAAGTGGTTTTTCAACACTAACACAAGTGCGAAAGGTGTTTTTTCCACACTAATACAAGTGCAAAAGTGGTTTCCTGCACCAACACAAGTGCGAAAAGTGGTTTTTCAACACTAACACAAGTGCGAAATGTGGTTTTTCAACACTAACACAAGTGCGAAAAGTGGTTTTTCAACACTAACACAAGTGCGAAAAGTGGTTTTTCCACACTAATACAAGTGCAAAAGTGGTTTCCTGCACCAATACAAGTGCGAAAAGTGGTTTTTCAACACTAACACAAGTGCGAAAAGTGGTTTTTCAACACTATCACAAGTGCAAAAAGTGTTTTTGTCCACACTAATACAAGTGCAAAAGTGGTTTCCTGCACCAACACAAGTGCGAAAAGTGGTTTTTCAACACTAACACAAGTGCGAAAAGTGGTTTTTCAACACTAACACAAGTGTGAAAAGTGGTTTTTCAACACTATCACAAGTGCAAAAATAGTTTTTTTCCACACTAATACAAGTGCAAAAGTGGTTTCCTGCACCAACACAAGTGCGAAAAGTGGTTTTTCAACACTAACACAAGTGCGAAAAGTGGTTTTTCAACACTAACACAAGTGCTAAAAGTGGTTTTTCAACACTATCACAAGTGCAAAAAGTGTTTTTTTCACACTAATACAAGTGCAAAAGTGGTTTCCTGCACCAACACAAAGTGCGAAAAGTGGTTTTTCAACACTAACACAAGTGCGAAAAGTGGTTTTTCAACACTAACACAAGTGCGAAAAGTGGTTTTTCAACACTATCACAAGTGCGAAAAGTGGTTTTTCCACACTAATACAAGTGCAAAAGTGGTTTCCTGCACCAAGACAAGTGTGAAAAGTGGTTTTTCAACACTAACACCAGTGCGAAAAGTGGTTTTTCCACACTAATACAAGTGCAAAAGTGGTTTCCTGCACCAACACAAGTGCGAAAAGTGGTTTTTCAACACTAACACAAGTGCGAAAAGTGGTTTTTCAACACTAACACAAGTGCGAAAAGTGGTTTTTCAACACTAACACAAGTGCGCAAAGTGTTTTTGTCCACACTAATACAAGTGCAAAAGTGGTTTCCTGCACCAACACAAGTGCGAAAAGTGGTTTTTCAACACTAACAAAAGTGCGAAAATTGGTTTTTCAACACTAACACAAGTGCGAAAAGTGGTTTTTCAACACTATCACAAGTGCAAAAATAGTTTTTTCCACACTAATACAAGTGCAAAAGTGGTTTCCTGCACCAACACAAGTGCGAAAGTGGTTTTTCTACACTAACACAAGTGCGAAAAGTGGTTTTTCAACACTAACACAAGTGCGAAAAGTCGTTTTTCAACACTAACACAAGTGCGAAAAGTGTTTTTTCCACACTAATACAAGTGCAAAAGTGGTTTCCTGCTCCAACACAAGTGCGAAAAGTGGTTTTTCAACACTAACACAAGTGCGAAAAGTGGTTTTTTCAACACTATCACAAGTGCAAAATGTGTTTTTTCCACACTAATACAAGTGCAAAAGTGGTTTCCTGCACCAACACAAGTGCGAAAAGTGGTTTTTCAACACTAACACAAGTGTGAAAAGTGGTTTTTCAACACTATCACAAGTGCAAAAAGTGTTTTTTCCACACTAATACAAGTGCAAAAGTGGTTTCCTGCACCAACACAAGTGCGAAAAGTGGTTTTTCAACACTAACACAAGTGCGAAAAGTGGTTTTTCAACACTAACACAAGTGCGAAAAGTGGTTTTTCAACACTAACACAAGTGCGAAAGGTGTTTTTTCCACACTAATACAAGTGCAAAAGTGGTTTCCTGCACCAACGCAAGTGCGAAAAGTGGTTTTTCAACACTAACACAAGTGCGAAAAGTGGTTTTTCAACACTAACACAAGTGCGAAAAGTGGTTTTTCAACAATAACACAAGTGCGAAAAGTGGTTTTTCCACACTAATACAAGTGCAAAAGTGGTTTCCTGCACCAATACAAGTGCGAAAAGTGGTTTTTCAACACTAACACAAGTGCGAAAAGTGGTTTTTCAACACTATCACAAGTGCAAAAAGTGTTTTTGTCCACACTAATACAAGTGCAAAAGTGGTTTCCTGCACCAACACAAGTGCGAAAAGTGGTTTTTCAACACTAACACAAGTGCGAAAAGTGGTTTTTCAACACTAACGCAAGTGCGAAAAGTGGTTTTTCAACACTATCACAAGTGCAAAAATAGTTTTTTCCACACTAATACAAGTGCAAAAGTGGTTTCCTGCACCAACACAAGTGGAAAAGTGGTTTTTCAACACTAACACAAGTGCGAAAAGTGGTTTTTCAACACTAACACAAGTGCGAAAAGTGGTTTTTCAACACTATCACAAGTGCAAAAAGTGTTTTTTTCCACACTAATACAAGTGCAAAAGTGGTTTCCTGCACCAACACAAGTGCGAAAAGTGGTTTTTCAACACTAACACAAGTGCGAAAAGTGGTTTTTCAACACTATCACAAGTGCAAAAAGTGTTTTTTCCACACTAATACAAGTGCAAAAGTGGTTTCCTGCACCAACACAAGTGCGAAAAGTGGTTTTTCAACACTAACACAAGTGCGAAAAGTGGTTTTTCAACACTAACACAAGTGCGAAAAGTGGTTTTTCAACACTAACACAAGTGCGAAAGGTGTTTTTTTCCACACTAATACAAGTGCAAAAGTGGTTTCCTGCACCAACACAAGTGCGAAAAGTGGTTTTTCAACACTAACACAAGTATGAAAAGTGGTTTTTCAACACTAACACAAGTGCGAAAAGTGGTTTTTCAACACTAACACAAGTGCGAAAAGTGGTTTTTCCACACTAATACAAGTGCAAAAGTGGTTTCCTGCACCAACACAAGTGCGAAAAGTGGTTTTTCAACACTAACACAAGTGCGAAAAGTGGTTTTTCAACACTAACACAAGTGCGAAAAGTAGTTTTTCAACACTATCACAAGTGCAAAAATAGTTTTTTCCACACTAATACAAGTGCAAAAGTGGTTTCCTGCACCAACACAAGTGCGAAAGTGGTTTTTCTACACTAACACAAGTGCGAAAAGTGGTTTTTCAACACTAACACAAGTGCGAAAAGTGGTTTTCAACACTAACACAAGTGCGAAAAGTGGTTTTTCAACACTATCACAAGTGCAAAAAGTGTTTTTTTCCACACTAATACAAGTGCAAAAGTGGTTTCCTGCACCAACACAAGTGCGAAAAAGTGGTTTTTCAACACTAACACAAGTGCGAAAAGTGGTTTTTCAACACTAACACAAGTGCGAAAGGTGTTTTTTCCACACTAATACAAGTGCAAAAGTGGTTTCCTGCACCAACACAAGTGCGAAAAGTGGTTTTTCAACACTAACACAAGTGCGAAATGTGGTTTTTCAACACTAACACAAGTGCGAAAAGTGGTTTTTCAACACTAACACAAGTGCGAAAAGTGGTTTTTCCACACTAATACAAGTGCAAAAGTGGTTTCCTGCACCAATACAAGTGCGAAACGTGGTTTTTCAACACTAACACAAGTGCGAAAAGTGGTTTTTCAACACTATCACAAGTGCAAAAAGTGTTTTTGTCCACACTAATACAAGTGCAAAAGTGGTTTCCTGCACCAACA